>NC_048304.1:126181987-126267935 GCF_013100865.1 Trachemys scripta elegans | reverse complement strand
GGGGCCGGCCGGGCGGGCGCGGGGGGCCGGGCGGGCGCGGAGCCGGCTGGGCGGGGACCGGGACCCGCGCTCCGCTGAGGCCGGCCCGGGACAGGACCCTTCTGACCGACCTGGCGTCCTGCCTGGCGCTGCTGCCCGGCCCGGGACAGGACCTTCTGACCGACCCGGTGTCCTGCCTGGCGCTGCTGCCCGGGTTCTCCAGCGCACCCCTGGGCAGCATGGGGAGAACGGGGAGCCGGGGCTGGGCTGTCCACAGAGTCATTCCGTGCGTGTAACACCCGTCTCTTGCTGCACTTTCAGACGCGGATGCAGAGTTTGCAGCCGGAGCCTGCCGCCCGCTACCGGAACGTGCTGGAGGCCCTGTGGCGGATCGTCCAGACAGAGGGATTCTGGAGGCCAATGCGGGGCATGAACATCACAGCCACTGGGGCCGGCCCTGCCCACGCCTTGTATTTCGCCTGCTATGAAAAGTTAAAAAAGACATTGAGTGATGTTATCCATGCTGGGGGCAATAGCCATGTGGCCAATGGTATTGATACTTCCTGCACCGCTTCCCTGCACCACCATCCCCGAGGGGCTAGAGCAGCTGAGGGCAGCCCTGCTGGCTGGGGCGGTAAAGTCAAGGGCAGCCCCAGAAGCCAGGTCTCCTGTGCTGCCCCCGGATGACTCAGTAGAGCTCAGACTGGTAGTCAGAGCAGTTCCTCTCCCCGGCCTAGTTACCATCTCCCAAACACTGCCCTGACCTATACCTGCATAACTCTGTACCAGCCCTACTGGAGCTCTGTCCCCGCTCCTCTGCACTGGCTGTAGGGCAGGCAAGGGCTGTGCAGCAGTGGAGAGCATGAGTGGCTCTAGAGGTGCTTGCTACTGTTTAGACCCATTCATGGGGCCAGGCCCCAGGTGCAGCAATGGGGAAAACAAATGTGCCCCAGCTAATGGGACGGGGGAGCAGGGTGTGTGTGTGTGTGAGAGTTCTTTGGGCAGTCAGGAATAGGGTCCGTGTAGGGGTCAGGGCTCGCTGAGTGGCCCTCCAAGATGCTGTAATGCCACCGATTTCCTCATCCAGCCCAGGACGCGGTTTCTTTGGTGATGCTGTGGCCAATGGGCAGGGAGGCTCGATTGGTAGCAGCGGCCGGGGCTGACGCTTAGTGCGGTGGTCTTAAAGCATTAGACGTGCTGCACTTAGGCCAGTCTGCACAAGATGGAGCAGATGTGCTAAGTAATGTCCTCTCTCCAGTCACTAGCTAGCAGCCCATCTGCGCAGTGCTCTGGTTCCACATCTCCCTTCCCTACCAATCCCAGCGCTGGGCAAGGGGAAGTGCTGTACTCGTGCCTGCACCTGTTCATAGACCTGTCTGAGATGTTCCCATGTATCTGGCTTTGAGGAACAGGTTAGTGGGGCTGGGAGCTGGCCAACACCTGCCCCTTGCTCACAGCAACACCTGTGGATGGGAGCTGCCTGCAGGACTCCCCCTCATCTCTAGCTGGGATTGACCGCAGCATTGTGGGTAGGTAGAGTGGAGCAGGGTTCAGGATGCAACCCTCAGAGTTCCCGTGCCTCATTCCCAGTGGTGCCTTTGACTTTCTCTCTGGCTCCCCACGCTGCTGTGCTTGAACAGATTTGGGACTCATTGGAGGGTGTCTTTCACCCTGGTGGATACTGGGGTGCAGTGGGATCCTGACTATGGAGTGGTTTCTCACTCTGGGACACAGTGAGGCATGGTCCCATAGGGTCCCTGTGAGTCTGCTGTTTGCATCTTCTCTGTAGTAGGTGCTGGGATTAAGTGAGGCCTAGTCGTCTCCATAAGGACCTGGCAGATTATTGCACTTCCTCTCAATTTGTGGGTTCTGAAGCTGGGGGTTCCTGGATTCTGGCCCTCTTCTTGGGCAGGATGTGGTGGCTGCATTAGAAATTTACCAATCTTCTCCTTTCTGGTAGTGGAGTCCTGGCAGCGGGTGTCTCCCTCTTCTCTGGCGAGGGGCTCTGGGGCTCAGTGGAGCCCCGGGTCTCTCGCCCTCTCCTCCCCTCACATGTGTCAGTTCTTGTTTTACAGGTGCAGCGGGGTGTGTAGCAACATTGCTCCACGATGCAGCTATGAACCCTGTGGAAGGTAATGATGACCCTGTGCCCACTGCAGGGGAGGCCCTGTAGGTGGGGGTGAGGGCGTGTGGTGCTTCCTCTGTGCGGGAGCTGAATTCATCTCTGTGCTGTGCTCCTGTCTGTGGCACCAGGGGGCGCTCTCCTCATTCTGTCCTAACTAGGGAGAGTCCTGCGAAGAGCAACATCCCCTGCCTAGGCCCCAGCCTGGATAGCTCAGTGGTATCCATTTAGGGAGTTGGGTTAGCCAGAAGGCTTCTATTCTAGGAAAAAGGAGCCAGCCTCAGCTTGGGGAACCTAGGGGCAGAGATTGAGGGAGCCAGCCCTTCCCCCCCAAGGGACTTGTCATGAGGATCAGCAGAGAAAGCGACAGCTCTCGTTAGCGGATCTGAATTCAGATTACTAGCAATCTGGGTTGTGGTGAGTGCAGTTCTCACCTGGGCCCACCTGTGCTGAGACTGTCCGCTAGGGAGAGGGTGTGAGTGCTGGGAGAAATTGCTCTGTGGAAGCGGCCTTCCCTCAAGGTCCTGAATCCCCTTTGCTGGGTGTTCCCAGGAGAGCCTTCGCAAGATATATACTTGCAGCCAAATGCCTCTTGAGTCTGAGTGCCCCTGCAAAGGTGCAGAGCTGGGCTTGCCCATTGCTTGGATGTTACTCCCCAAGAACATGGAGGTGCTTTTGGCTCCTTAGATGACATTCCCTCCCTGTGGTGGGGCTGATCCCTTTGCCCCCCACTAAGGTGTGTTTTGGCTCTTTCTGCAGGACATGGGGTGGTAGGCCTGGGGTCCCGCCCAAATTCCAGCTCCGTTATTTGCGTTGTCTCCCGAATCCCCCTGCAGTTGCAGTCAGAGAGTTGTTTCTGCTCTGCTGTGTAGAGCTGGAGTTTGGCGCTTGAACTGCTGCTGGATGTGATCAGGGCTGGGCTGTAGATGAGCACGTGTATCTGCTGGCTGAATTAGTGAAATACTTGGGGATATTCTGGGATGGAAGATGCTGTAGAAATGCAGGGATGTGCCCCGATGCTGAGATCCATCTGAGAGACGGAATGATGTTCTCTGACTGCCTCATAGGTCTGTAACAACGGAGGGAGGGATTGGTCTCCCCAAGGGAAGACGTAGATGCTTGGTGCTGAGCTCAGCATGCGAATACTGACTGAAACGAAGTGTAGCAGCCCTTGGGTGTGCAGCCGGATACTAATATGGTGAGGTAGCTGGCACCCAGCAAGGAGCTGTTCTAGCTAGATTCCTGGCTGGGTGTGGGGATGCTGGGAGTTACAGATCTTGAACCAGGGGTCTTCTGGTCTTGGTTGTCAGTGGTCTCTGAAGCCAGTGAGAATAGAAACCAGGGAGCTCCCTAGCCCTATACTCATCCTCTCTCTCTCTCTCTCTCTCTCTTGTTATCCTCTCGGTGGCTTGGCCACTGGACGCTGTCACTGACTCTTGCTGCTGGCATCCGCCCCAAGTGATCAAGCAGAGGATGCAGATGTACAACTCACCGTACCAGCGGGTGACGGACTGTGTGCGGGCCGTATGGCGCAACGAAGGGGCCGGGGCCTTCTACCGCAGCTACACCACCCAGCTCACCATGAACATCCCCTTCCAAGCCATCCACTTCATGACTTACGAGTTTCTGCAAGAGCAGCTCAACCCCCAAAGACAGTATAACCCTGGCTCCCATGTGGTCTCAGGGGCCTGCGCGGGTGCTGTGGCCGCTGCCGCTACCACACCATTGGACGTTTGCAAAACGCTGCTCAACACCCAGGAGTCCCTGGCCTTGAACTCCAACATCAGTGGACATATCACAGGCATGGCCAATGCCTTCAGGACGGTGTACCGAGTGGGCGGTGTGACCGCCTACTTCCGTGGGGTCCAGGCCCGGGTCATTTACCAGATGCCCTCCACAGCCATTGCTTGGTCCGTGTACGAGTTTTTCAAATACATCCTCACCAAGCGTCAGGAGGAGCGCCGGGCTGGGAAGTGAGTCAGAGCTTGGCCCTGCTCTGGGCCCACATAATCTCCCCTCCCTGCCTCTGCCTCTCGGTGTCTCCCTTTGGTTTGGTTTGTGCTGGAGATGGGGAGGCAGGAAAGCCTTTGGGTTCTCGCAAGGTCATCTCTTGCCTGGGGCTGCTGCAGCTCTACTCTGACAGCACAGCCTGCCCCTGTCCCCAGAACCCTCGAGTGATGTCATCCTGGAAGCTACAGCCCAGGTGACCTGCCCTTGCACTTCCACCTAGGAGTTGTGTTCCTGCTCTTCCCCTACCCAGTCTCCTTGAACCTAAAGCTTTGTGTCTCTGGGGATAACAAACACCATGACCCACCACTGGCAAGTCAAAGCTCAGGTGCTCAGGAAAGGTCCTTGCCGTTGCCTGGAGCGCCAGGGGCTACTGGCTAGTTTCTGGCTGGGGGAAGGATAAGCTTAGCCGTTGTCTAGCAGCACGCACACACAGATGCACACCTGACACCGACCGCCCTGTTGCCAGCTGGCAGGAAGGATTGCCTGGGAGGGGAGTTCGTAGATTTGTGGTTGTTCCTACTCTTGGCGCCTCCAATAAAGAATTCTGCTTTATTGTCATGTCCCTTGTTACTCTTGTAAAGCCCAGCTCCTGGGGTCTGGCTTGGGGCCTTTCAGTAGCTCTCCAGCCAGTGTTATGCAGTTGTACAGGCTGCGGATGGTGCTCCTTTCTTGCACAATGGGGAGATGTAACTAACCGCTGAGCTGCTGAAAGCTCCCTGCTTGGAGCAGGGCGGGGAGGGGAAATGTGGCAGGCTGGTGGGGAGGCAGGGCTGTTAGCCAGCAGCCAGAGAGTTGGGAAATGGGCAGGATGGTGGCGAATGGGCGGCGATGATGGGAAAATGGCAGCAAAGGAAGGGAGACTGGGCTGGTTGATGATCCCTATTGGGAGAAGTGGGACCAGGCAGCGGTCAATGGGATATATGCCGAGAAGCTCTCAAGGTATGGCCCTCGATATGGAATTGTTCCAGAGCTCTAGGCAGGGGCTGGGTTCCTGCAGATTTGGGGAGTAAAGGGAGGAGCTTCCTGGCTGTTCTTGAGGGAGAAAGAGGTAGGTGTAGGGGAAGGGCCTCTGGCTGCTAGTCGAGGAGGAGCGGGAGCCTTGGCTGCCCTCTGAGAAGGTGAGGGGGACCCTGGTGCTCAGGGCTGGGGATGGGTTATTTATTTCCGGGCGGGGGGTGTTCAGGCCCCATGACCTCAGCAGCTGGCATGGCTCACGCTCAGGAGTGGGAGAGGCTGCAGGGGATTTGTCTGGGCTACAAGACTGACTTACACTCATGCAGAGCAGCTGGCGGGTCTGTAGGGTGGGGTGTGGCTGAAATACAGGTGCTCTCTGGACAGTTCACCTGCACCAGGAAGGTCAGCAAGGTGCATGGGTGAGATGGAGAGGGTGTGAATAAGAGCAGTGGGTGGCATTTTGGGGGCTCTTGGCTTCATGCAGGCTAATGCTGGAGAGGACTGGAGCTACAGCCCATAGGGCAATGGCCGTGCTCACGGCAATGCTCCAGGAGGGGGCTGCAGCTTCCTGCCCATGGGGAGATGAGCCAGTCGTTGGCCTTTGGCTGAGCCAGTGTATGCAACACATCACCTCTGGGGCTGTCCCCTGTGCTGGCACAGATATGGACATAGGGCTGATCCAAAACCCATGGAAATAAATGGGAAGGCTTGAATGGCCTTTGGGTCAGAGCCTCCTTGGTGAACAAGTGTCTTGCATCTTAACTTCACTGATACTCTGGGCCCTAAATACCTTCCTGCTGCCCTCTTGGTTCTGCATGCAGTGCTGGGAAGATGGCTGGCTCTGTTTGCTGTGAGAACATAGGAATTGCTGTATCGGATCAGAGCAATGAGCGAGCTAATCCAGTGCCCTGTCTCTGGCAGGGCCCAGTCTTGCACTGACATGCAGGGGTAGGCGAGCCTGAGTTCCTCTACCTGCAGGGAAAACTTCCTCGTGAGCCCTGATAGGTTGTTTTCTTGCCTGTGAATGACTGGATGGCTCCCCCAATTCTTTTACTATAACTTCTGGCTCTTCTCTCAAGAATTATCAAGTCCTTTTTTTAATCCTCCAAAGCTCTTGACCATAATGGTCTCATGTAGCAGCAAGTTCCATCAGCCAACGGTGTGTTGCATGGAAAAGTATTTCTCCGCTCTGATTTTTTTCTGTAAGCCTTGTGGCCTGACAGAGAATGGAGCTTGCTATTGATAGCTGTTGGTGACTGGAGGGAAGAGCTGCTTGAGAGCTCCAGGTGGCCGGGGCTCCTAGGGAAGGGTGCTCTCTGCCTGTCTGTTGGAGGGCAGGGGGGAGGGACTGAACGGGCTGGCCTCATTTGCATTTCCTTTACGTGAGTGACCGTTTGGGCCATGTTGGTTAACTGCCTCTAAGCTTTGAGTTTGGGGCAATCCAGTGGCATTGACCCTTTTGGGAAAAGAAGGGACAAAACACTGACCCAAAGGTGTCTGGAGTCACCCTGACCATGGCTGCAGTGAGGCCCAGTTGGGTAAGGGAGCTTGGAAACTCAGGTGGCAAAGGGGAGGGGTGGAATGCAGGGGCAAGTGTTGTAATGTGCAGGTTTTAAATGAAACTGATTTGTTTCAGAGAAGCGGATGTGGCTTTGCTGTAGCTGCTTGGGCAGAATAGATGTGGTGAATGCTGCGCTGCAGGGTGATGGTGTGTTTGAAGATAAAACCGCAGTGTGTGGCAGGCTGTGTGCAGCCCTTCTCAGCCAGTAATTAAAGCTGAAGTTGTTTCAGTTGAGTCATGGGGTAGAGTCCCATGAGCAGCATGGGCCTGGGAGAATCCTTGGACATCTCCAGTTCAGGACAATAAACTATGACTGGGGAGCAGTGGAGGCAGGAAGTGGTAGAAGACACCCACCACTTATAAATGCCAGAGGAGGACTGTGGTTGGGACTGTTAAGATACCCAGGGCATGGGGGAGTCTTAATGCACAGAATTTGTTAATTGCAGGTTTTTCCCCAATTCACTCTGTTGTCCTGCTCTCACCTTGTCCCCCCCAGTAAGGTTCTCTTTGTTTCAAATCTCTGGACTCGGTGCTGGTGAGTGGGGAAGTATTGTTTGTTTGTTTCCCTTTTTGTTGCCAACACCTCCTGGCAGAAGGGCTACACCCCTTTGCTGTGGACCTCTGTCTCCAAGTCCATTGTCAGCACAGGGCATAGGGTTTCAGAGGGAGGCTTTTCACCATCTGGAAGTGCAGACTGCCTGTAGGAGCAGTGCTGGGCCAATGGAATCTGACAGCATAACAACTGCTGCTTTTTTACTAGGAGCCAGAAACTGAGGTGGGACCTTTATTTATTACAGAGGCGTTAGGCAGGAATTGCACAAATCTTTGGCCGTTCCACTTGGTGGAGGTCTCTGATTTCTAAGGGTTGCTCCTGGGACCCTCCGGTTCCGATTTGGACTTTCTGTGCAGTGTGCCTCATTGGCTAGTCTGGATCCGTTAGCTGTCCAAACCCAGACTGTTCAGCAGGGAGATTATGGCAAAGCTCCTGGGCTGTGCTCTCCTCTGTTTATTTCAAAATGTGTGCATTGGCTGTCTGGTTTATCCCACTCCTTCCCTCTGCATATGTTGCTTGTCATGTCAGGTTGTGAATTCTTGGCAGAGACCATCTCCCACTACATGTAGGTAGCACATGGCACCAGGGTCGGCTCCAGGGTTTTGGCCGCCCCAAGCAGCCACAAAAACAATAAAAATAAAAAGCTGCGATCGCGATCTGTGGCGGCAATTCGGTGGAAGGTCCTTCAGTCCTAGCGGGAGTGAGGGACCGTCCGCCGAATTGCCGCCGAATAGCTGGACCTGCCGCCCCTGTCCGGAGTGGCCGCCCCAAGCACCAGCTTGCGAAGCTGGTGCCTGGAGCCGGCCCTGCATGGCACGTAGTGGGAGCGACCAGAACACCAATAACTGATCATTTTAAGATCTGATTCCTTGTGACTGTCCAGGGCCAGTAATGCTGGTGAGACCAGGACAAATGCTTTCAGGACCAGTCAGGCCTTGGTCACAGGGTTTAGTCCTGGCCTTTCCACATGCTGCTCCCCCCGCCTTTCTCTGTGCACTTCAGAGGGGTTTCTGGAATTTCCTCCCTGTTCTCTCAGCCCCAAACCTTCACAACTTGGAAGAACTACTACTCCCTGCTATGCATCCATGTGGGCACTAATGATACTGTGAGGTGTGACCCTCAGCAGATCAGAAGTGACTACAGGGCTCTGAGAGTACACGTGAAGGAGTTCGGAGCCCAGGTGGTGGTCTCGGTGTTCTCTTCGATCCTTCCAGTCAAGGGTAGGGGCCCAGGCAGAGACAGATACATCCTGGAGGTGAATGCCTGGCTGCGAGGATGGTGTTGCCAGGAGGGCTTCGGCTTCCTTGACCATGGGATGCTGATCCAGGAAGAAGGATTGCTAAGCAGAGATAGGTGGACCCCATCGAGGAAGGGGAAGAGCATTTATGGCTACAGACTGGCTAACCTAGTGAGGAGGGCTTTAAACTAGGTTCAACGGGGGCAGGTGACCAAAGCCCAAACAGGTAAGTAAAAAACATGGAGATCTGGGAGATGGGTCAGAATCTGGCGGGGAGCAAGGGCTGTTTTAGCAGAAATAAGGGAGAGACAAGACAGAACTGGGGGGGGGATCAAATCAGTATGTTAGATGTCAGTATATTAATGTGAGAAGTATGTGGAATAAGCAGGAAGAACTCGAAATGCTAGTAAATAAACACAGCTATGACATAGTTGGCATCACAGAGACTTGGTGGGATAATACGCATGACTGGAATATTGGTATAGAAGGGTACAGCTTGCTCAGGAAGGACAGGCAGGAAAAAAGGGAGGAGGTGTTGCCTTATATATTAAAAGTGTACACACTTGGACTGAGGTTGAGATAAAAATAGGAGACAGACTTGTTGAAACTCTCTGGGTAAGGGTAAAAGGGATAAAAAACAAGGGTGATGTCATTGTAGGGGTCTACTACAGACCACCTAACCAGGAAGAAGAGGTGAATGAGACTTTTTTTTAAACAACTAACAAAATCATCCAAAGCACAAAACTTGGTGGTGATGGGGGACTTCAACTCCCCAGACATCTGTTGGGAAAATAACACAGCAGGGCACAGATTCTCCAGCAAGTTCTTGGAATGTACTGGAGACAATTTTTTATTTTAGAAGGTGGAGAAAGCTACTGGGGGGAGGCTGTTCTAGATCTGATTTTGACAAGGGAGAAACTGGTTGAGAATTTGAAAGTGGAAGGCAGCTTGGGTGAAAGTGATCATGAAATGGTCGAGTTCATGATTCTAGGGAATGGTAGGAGGGAGAACAGCACAATAAAGAGAATGGATTTCAAGAAGGCGACTTTAGCAAACTCAGGGAGTTGGTAGGTCAGATCCCATGGGAAGCAAATCTAAGGGAGAAAACAGTTCGAGAGTTGGCAGTCTTTCAAAGAGACATTATTAAGAGCACAAAAGCAAACTATCCCACTGCGTAGGAAAGACAGGAAGTATGGCAAGAGACCACCCTGGCTTAACCAGGAGATCTTCAATGATCTAAAACTCAAAAAAGAGTCCTACAAAAAGTGGAAACTCGGTCAAATTACAAAAGATGAATATAAACAAATAACACAAGTATGTAGGGACAAAATTGGAAAGGCCAAGGCACAAAACAAGATCAAACTAGTTAGGGACATAAAAGGAAACAAGAAAACATTCTACAAATACATTAGAAGCAAGAGGAAGACCAAGGACAGGGTAGACCCATTACTCAATGAGAGGGGAAAGACAATAACAGAAATTGCGGAAATGGCAGAGGTGCTTAATGACTTCTTTGTTTCAGTTTTCACCAAGAAGGTTGGTGGCGAATGGACGTCTAACATAGTGAATGCCAGTGAAAATGAGGTAGGATCAGAGTCTAAAATAGGGAAAGAACAAGTGAAAATTACTTAGACAAGTTAGATGTCTTCAAATCACCAGGGCCCGATGAAATGCATCCTAGAATACTCAAGGAGCTGACTGAGGAGATATCTGAGCCATTAGCAATTATCTTTGAAAAGTCATGGAAGACAGGAGACATTCCATAAGACTGAAAAAGGGCAAATATAGTGTCAATCTATAAAAAGGGAAATAAGGACAACCCGGGGAATTACAGACCAGTCAGCTTAACTTCTGTACCTGGAATGATAATGGAGCAAATAATTAAGAAATCAATTTGGAAACACCTAGAAGATAATAATGTGATAAATAACAGTCAGCATAGATTTGTCAAGAACAAATCATGTCAAACCAGCCTGATAGCTTTCTTTGACAGGGTAACAAGCCTTGTGGGTAGGGGGAAGTGGTAGACGAGGTATATCTTGACTTTAGTAAGGCTTTTGATACTGTCTCGCATGACCTTCTCATAAATAAACTAGGGAAATACGACCTAGATGGAGCTACTATAAGGTGGGTGCATAACTGGTTGGAAAATCATTCCCAGAGAGTAGTTATCAGTGGTTCACAGTCATGCTGGAAGGGCATAACGAGTCGGGTCCCACAGGGATCGGTTCTGGGTCTGGTTCTGTTCAATATCTTCATCAGTGATTTAAATAATGGCATAGAGAGTACACTTATAAAGTTTGTGGACAATACCCAGCTGGGAGGGGTTGCAAGTGCTTTGGAGGATAGGATTAAAATTCAAAATGATCTGGACAAATTGGAGAAATGGTCTGAAGTAAATAGGATGAAATTCAATAAGGACAAATGCAAAGTACTTCTACTCAGGAAGGAACAATCAGTTGCACACATACGAAATGGCTGCGTAGGAAGGAGTCCTGCGGAAAGTGATCTGGGGGTTATAGTGGATCACAAGCTAAATAGGAGTCAACAGTGTAACTCTGTTGCAAAAAGCAAACATCATTCTGGGATGTATTAGCAGGAGTATTGTAAGCTAGACACGAGAAGTCATTCTTCCACTGTACTCTGCGCTGATTAGGCCTCAACTGGAGTATTGTGTCCAGTTCTGGGCACCACGTTTCAGGAAAGATGTGGACAAATTGGAGAAAGTCCAGAGAAGAGCAACAAAAATGATTAAAGGTCTAGAAAACATGACCTATGATGGAAGATTGAAAAATTTGGGTTTGTTTAGTCTGGAGAAGAGAAGACTGAGAGGGGATATGGGAACAGTTTTCAAGTACATAAAAGGCTGTTATAAGGAGGAGGGAGAAAAAATTGTTGTTCTTAACCTCTGAGGATAGAACCAGAAGTAATGGGCTTAAATTGCAGCAAGGGAGGTTTAGGTTGGACATTAGGAAAAACTTCCTAACTGTCAGAGTGGTTAAACACTGGAATAAATTGCCTAGGGAGGTTGTGGAATCTCCAATGATGGAGATTTTTAAGAGCAACTTTGACAAACACCTGTCAGGGATGGTCTAGATGATACTTAGTCCTGCCTTGAGTGCAGGGGACGGGACTAGAGACCTCTCGAGGTCCCTTCTAGTTCTATGATTCTGTAGTGCTGAGCATCATAGAAAAGCCCATGAAGAAATAAATAATTGTCTTCAGATCAGGGTTTGAACAAACAGTGTGCAGTAAATAAGACATTTGGCCACATACTGAATGAACCTGCCAAACAACCAGTGGGGCCACTGGATGATCGAGGTGCCAAAGGAACACTCAAGGCAGACAAAGCTTTTGCGGAGAAGCTAAATTAATTCTTTGCATCAGTCTTCACTGCAGAGGATGTGAAGGAGATTCCCACACCTGAGCCATTCTTTTTAGGTGACAAATCTAAGGAAATGTCCCACATTGAAGTGTAAATAGAGGAGGTTTTGGAATAAACTGATAAACTAAACAGTAATAAGTCACCAGGACCAGATGCGCTAATCATCCAAGAGTTTTGAAGGAACTCAAATATGAAATTGAAACTACTAACTGTAGTCTGTAACCTATCATTTAAATCAGTTTCTGTACCAGCTGACAGGAGGATAGCTAATGTAACACCAATTTTTAAAAAAGGCTCTGGAAGTGATCCTGGCAATTACAGGCCAGTAAGCCTGACTTCAGTACTAATAAAATTTGCAGATGACACAAAGTTGGGAGGTATTGCCAATACGGAGGAGGACCAGAATATCATACCAGAAGATCTGGATGACCCTGTAACCTGGAGTAATAGAAATGGGATGATATTTAATAGTGCAAAGTCATGCATTTAGGGACTAACAACAAGAATTTTTGCTATAAGCTGGGGATTTATCAGTTGGAAGTGACAATGGAGGAGAAAGAGCTGGGGGTATTGGTTGATTACAGGATGACTATAAGCCATCAATGTGATGCTGCTGTGAAAAAAGGCTAATGCAGTCCTAGAATGTATCGGGCAAGGTATTTCCAGTAGAGACAGGGAAGTGTTAGTACCATTATACAAGGCACTGGTGAGACCTCATCTGGAACATTGTGTGCAGTTCTGGTCTCCCATGTTTAAGAAAGATGAATTCAAACTGGAACAGGTGCAGAGAAGGGCTAGGATGATCCGAGGAATGGAAAACTTGTCTTATGAGAGGAGACTCAAAAAGCTTGGCTTGTTTAGCCTAACCAAACGAAGGCTGAGAGGAGATATTATTGCTCTCTATAAATACATCAGAGGGATAAATACGAGGGAGGGAGAGAAGTTATTTAAGTTAAGCACCAATGTTAGGGTTTCCATTTGTCCGGATTCCCCCGGACATGTCCGGCTTTTTTGAGTTAAAAATAGTGTCCGGGGGGAATTTGTCAATGTCCGGACTTCCCCCGCCCCCCATGCAGAGCGTGCGGGGCTTACAGGGCAGCCGGCCGGATGGTGCCACTCGCATGGGGCTCCGGCAGCCAAAGCCCCTCCTTCACTTCCCCCCTCCTCTCTCCTGCAACTTGACACCACTCCCCTGCTCTCCCTCCCTCCCCCCGCCCTGCATTCACAGATCGCGGCCGTCGGCTCGGCCTCCGGCAGTCTGGAGCTCCGACCCTGCTCCCCTCCCCTGCTGTCGAGCGCGCTGCTCTGCAGCACAGTAAGGGGGCTGGGGGTCAGAGAAGCGGCAGGGAGGTTCTGGGGGGGGGTAGTCAAGGGACAGGGAGCAGGGGGGATGGTTGGATGGGTCAGGAGTTCGGGGGGGGCTGTCTGGGGGTTGGGGGTGTAAGGTTTTGGGCAGAGTACAGGTGGGAGGGGTCTCAGGAGGGGGCAGTTAGGGGACAAGGCACAGGGAGGCTTAGGTAGGGGGTGGGGTTCTGGAGGGCAGTTAGGAGCAGGGGTCCCAGGAGGGGGCAGTCAGGGGACAAGGAGTGGGGGGGTGTTTGGGAGTTCTGGGGGGGGCTGTCAGGGGGCAGGAGTGGGGAGAGGGATCGGAGCAGTCAGGGGACAGGGAGCAGAGGGGTTTAGATGGGTCGGGAGTTCTGGGGAGGGGGCTGTCTGGGGGTGGGGAGTGGTTGGATGGGGTGTGGGAGTCCCAGGGGTCTGTCTGGGGGTGGGGGTGTGGATAAGGGTTGGGGCAGTCAGGGGACAGGTAGGGGGTAGAGTCCTAGGGGGCCAGTTAGGATGTGGGGAAGGTCTCAGGAGGGGGCAGTCAGGGGACAAGGAGCAGGAAGGCTTAGGTAGGGGGTGGAGTCCTGGGGGGCAGTTAGGGGCAGGGGTCCCAGGAGGGGGCAGTCAGGGGACAAGGCGTGGGGGGGAGGGTTGGGGGTTCTGAGGGGGCAGGAAGTGGGAGGGAGTGGAAGGGGCAGGGGCGGGGCTAGGGCAGGACAGGGGCGGGGCTAGGGCGGGGCTCCTCCCGTCCTCTTTTTTGATTGTTGAAATATGGTAACCCTAACCAATGTGGACCCCAGAACAAATGGGTATAAACTGGCCATCGATAAGTTTAGGCTTGAAATTAGATGAAGGTTTGTAACCATCAGAGGAGTGAAGTTCTGGAGCAGCCTTCCAAGGGGAGCAGTGGGGGCAAAAAACCTAACTGTCTTCAAGACTGAGCTTGATAAGTTTATGGAGGGGATGATATGACAGGACTGCCTACAATGGAGTGTGGCCCATTGGTGACTCCCTGTCGCAAAAATTCCCAGTGGCTGGAGATGGGACACTAGATGGGGACGGCTCTGAGTTACTACAGAGAATTCTGTCCCGGGTATCTGCCTGGTGAGTCTTGCCCATGTACTCAGGGTCTAGCTGATCACCATATTTGGGGTCAGGAAGGAATTTTCCCCTGGGTCAGATTGGCAGAGACCCTGGGGATTTTTTGCCTTCCACTGCAGCGTGGAGCAAGGGGACACATAGACGTTTAAACTAATGTAAATGGTGAATTCTTTATAACTTGAAGTCTTTAAGCCATGATTTGAGGACTTCAGTAACACAGCCAGCGGTTATGGGTCTATTACAGGAGTGAATGGGGGAGGTTCTGTGCTTGCAATGTGCAGGGGGTCAGACTAGATAATCACGATGTTCCCTTCTGACTTTAGTAAGCGTATCTGAGTAAGAATAGACATTACAATTTTAAACCCAACCAGTGTCCCATAAGTGACTTGCCACAAGATGTCAGAATATGTTAGTATTAGAGCTGCGTGGGTCTAATATTTATTTAATTTTCTTTCTTGATATAGGAACTAGATACAATGCTCCTGTCAGATAACTTCTAAGTTATCTGCAAAAACACGAGAGTTTTCAGTTGCCTAAGTAGCCCCTGGAATCATGGTCAAAGTTGCCCTCCCCTCCCCCCAAATCTGAAATAGTGCCCTGTGGGCAGGCACGGAATTTGTCCCCCACACGCAGCCCCGTTGGCCTGACTGGAGCTGCCCCCTCCTCCAACTATAGAAGTCAAACTACGCCTATGTTTAAAGCTATAGTAAAAACAGAATTATCAGACATGTAGATGGACAAAATATGTTGGGGGAAGAGTCAACCTGGTTTTTGTAAAGGCAAATCATGCCTCACCAATCTATTAGAATTTTTGAGGAGGTCAACAAGCATGTGGAAAAGGGAGACCCAGTGGCTATAGTATACTTAGACTTTCAGAAAGTCTTTGACAGGATTCCTCACCAAAGGCTCATAAGCAAAGTAGGCAGTCATGGGACAAGAGTGAAAGGGCTCCGCATAGATCAGTAACTGGCTAAAAGATAGGACACAAAGAGTAGGAATAAATGGTCAGTTTTCACAGTGGATCTTACTGGGACCAGTGCTGTTCAACATATTCATAAATGATCTGGAAAAATAGGTAAACAGGAAGGTGGCAAAGTTTACAGACAATAAAAAACTACTCAAGATAGTTAAGTCCAAAGCAGATTGTGAAGAGTTACAAAGGGATCTCACAAAACTGGATGACTGGGCAACAAAATGGCAGATGAAATTCAATGTTGATAAATGCAATGGAAAACATCCCAACTATACATGTAAAATGATGGGGTCTAAATTGGCTGTTACCTCTCAAATAAGAGATCTTAGAGCTCAATGTGCAACAGCAATCAAAAACGATAACAATGTTAGGAACCATCAGGAAAGGGATAGATAATGTCATAATGCCACTATAGAAATTCATGGTACATCCACACCTTCAATCTGGTGTTGCCTCATCTCAGAAAAGCTATATTAGAATTGGAAAAGGTTCAGAAAATAACAATAAAAATTATTAGGGGCATGGAACAACTTCCATAGGAGGAGAGATTAAAAAGACTTGGACTGCTAATCTTAGAAAAGAAACGAGTAAGCGGAGATATGATAGGGGTCTATAAAATCATGAATAGTGTGGAGAAAGTGAATAAGGAAGTGCTATTTACCCCTTAGTTTAGCACAAGAACCAGGGTCACCCACTGAAATTAATAGGCAGCATATTTTGAATAAACAAAAGGAAGTACTTCTTCCGGTGATGCATAGTCAACCTGTGGAACTCCTTGCCAGGGGATGTTGTGAAGGCCAAAAGTATAAGTGGGGGTTCAGAAAAGAACTAGATAAGTTCATGGAGGACAGGTCCATCAGTGGCTATTAGCCAGGATGGGCAGGGATGCAACCCCATGCTTTGAGTGGACTAAAGCTCTCAGTGGCAGCTTCTGGGACTGGACGAAAGGGGATGTATCACTCAATAAATTGCCCTGGTCTGTTCATTCCCTCTGAAGTACCTGACATTGGCTACTGTCAGAAGACAGGATACTTGGCTAGATGGACCATTGGTCTGACCCAGCGTGATTCAGCCCCATAGGTTCTAAAGAGGTAAACATATGCAGGATGGTTGTCAGACAACTCCGTACAGATTTTTAACAGCGGAATGGTGGTTTGCTAGCAAAATGTTTATCTGAACAGGGGAGATGTAACTGTGAAAAGTAATGGCAAAACCACCATCTAGGGAATAGACCTGCCCGGCAGTAAATCAATAGGTTCCCGAGGGAGCAGGTCAGCACCCTAGTTACACCCAGTTCTGTAGGGGGAGAGGTGACAGACTGACACCCAGTTCTGTAGGGGGAGAGGTGACAGACTGACACTATCCTGTAATTGCCTCAACAAACCTTCGGGAATAAAGATACATTTTATTGAATCAAGTTAAACCTTCTTGAATGAGGACTCCCTAAGGAGGGGTCCTGCTCAGCCATGCTGGCTTGGTGCCCTGGGGCACAGCTGAGCTCACTCTCCTGGCTTAGTGGGATGAGAGTCAGGTTCACACCTGGCCTAGCTAGTTCTTACGCATGCCTGCAGGAGCTCTGGGCTGTGACAGGAAACTCCAAACAAGGTTGGAGAAGATCAGGTGCTGACAACTTGCACAAACACCCTAAGTCTTATAACAACAAACCTGGCGATGCTAATTCTCCCCACAAAGCTAGCTCCTATCAAAGGCTGATCTCTGGGAGCTTGGAGTCCAGCCCCGCACCTGAGCCAGAGGCGGTCAGGTGTGCTGGAGCGCCCTCCTCCCTCTCCCCCGCCCCCCTGAACACTGCCTGCAATTCATAGATTCACAGATTCATAGATTCTAGGACTGGAAGGGACCTTGAGATGTTGAGTCCAGTCCCCTGCCCTCATGGCAGGACCAAATACTGTCTAGACCATCCCTGATAGACATTTATCCAACCTACTCTTAAATATCTCCCGAGATGGAGATTCCACAACCTCCCTAGGCAATTTGTTCCAGTGTTTAACCACCCTGACAGTTAGGAACTTTTTCCTAATGTCCAACCTAAACCTCCCTTGCTGCAGTTTAAGCCCATTGCTTCTTGTTCTATCCTTAGAGGCTAAGATGTTGTTGTTCTATTGCTTCTTGTTCTATCCCTCCTCCTTATGACACCCTTTTAGATACCTGAAAACTGCTATCATGTCCCCTTCTCTTTTCCAAACCAAACAAACCCAATTCTTTCAGCCTTCCTTCATAGGTCATGTTCTCAAGACCTTTAATCATTCTTGTTGCTCTTCTCTGTACCCTCCTGAATTTCTCCACATCTTTCTTGAAATGCGGTGCCCAGAACTGGACACAATACTCCAGTTGAGGCCTAAACAACGCAGAGTAGAGCAGAAGAATGACTTCTCGTGTCTTGCTCACAACACACCTGTTAATGCATCCCAGAATCATGTTTGCTTTTTTTGCAACAGCATCACACTGTTAACTCATATTTAGCTTGTGATCCATTATAACCCCTAGATCCCTTTCTGCCGAACTCCTTCCTAGACAGTCTCTTCCCATTCTGTATGTGTGAAACTGATTTGTTCCTTCCTAAGTGGAGCACTTTGCATTTGTCTTTATTAAACTTCATCCTGTTTACCTCAGACCATTTCTCCAATTTGTCCAGATCATTTTGAATTATGACCCCTTCCTCCAAAGCAGTTGCAATCCCTCCCAGTTTGGTATCATCCGCAAACTTAATAAGCGTACTTTCTATGCCAATATCTAAGTCGTTGATGAAGATATTGAACGGAGCCGGTCCCAAAACAGACCCCGGCGGAATCCCACTTGTTATACCTTTCCAGCAGGATTGGGAACCATTAATAACAACTCTCTGAGTACGGTTATCCAGCCAGTTATGCACCCACCTTATAGTAGCCCCATCTAAGTTGTATTTGCCTTGTTTATTAATAAGAATATCATGTGAGACTGTATCAAATGCCTTATTAAAGTCTAGGTATACCACATCCACCGCTTCTCCCCTATCCATGAGACTCGTTATCCTATCAAAGAAAGCTATCAGATTGGTTTGACGTGATTTGTTCTTTGGAATGGAACTGAGGGAGGGGGCTTAGGAAACATGGCTAGAGAAGGGGAACTGAGCCCCACCCACAGCCTCTGGAGACCTGGGACTGCACCTTCCCCTTGCACAGGGCACCTGGTCCTGCAGAGCATTTCCCCAGACAGTGCTACAAGAGCGTCTTCTCAGCATCGCATACCGCAGGCATTCACACAACCCAAGTCAGGCCCCAAGAGCATGGGAGTGGCTCAAAACTCACAAGATCTGTAAGGAAATGGGTTCTTGTCAGCCAAGATTCCAGGAGCTGGGGCTGTAAGAAATACACCAAGACAAGAGTTGGCAATGTTGCTTCTCCTCCACGCAGGAGAGAGAAACTGGAGTAACAGGAAAGACTGGACGAGACAAGTGGGGGATTAACGGGCAGTGAATTAGGCATGCGTTTACCATGTGATATGACAGCAGAAAGCCAGCACAATTCCATTTGTGCATGGAGGGCTCATAGGCCAGAGCAGGGAGGGTGGGGTCTCTCTCCAAGCAGCAGGGCCTGGGCATCTGCATTCAGTTCTGGGTCCCAGGTTACTGGTAAACTGGAGGGAAAAGCGTGAAAATGACGGGGGCTCGAGGAAGAGATTAACATTCAGCCTGTCTGAGATAGAGACACTGTCCCAGGATGTAAACACAAAGGGGCAGAGTGGTTATGTAAAGTGACTCCAGGATGTGTAACTAGGAGAGATGGGCCATATCCAGATGTGGAACCATCTCCCAGGGGAGGGGTGGGAGCCTCATGGATTGGCTCACACAAAACTGGTCAGGACAATCCAGCAGAAAATGTCCTGTAGGAACGTAGGATCAGTCCTGCCCTGGGAAGATGGGCTGCCTGGTTTCCCAGGGCTTTGCCAGCTCCTGCCTCGCTTACTTCACAAGATTGTTAGTATTGCTAGGTGCAGCTAACATCAAATTAAGCAGAATCCACCGGACTGGCCAGTGCCCTTGGTCTGGACCGGTTGTGATTGGGTCGGCCTGGTCCCCCTGGCTTTCACTGGAACATGAATGAGATCTTTTCCCCACAGAGACACTTCCCAGTACAGAGGTGCTGCCAATTTAGACACACCTCCACCTATTTCTTTTTTCTCAAACCTGTTTTCTGTTTTTCACAGTTGATCTGGCCCTAACTCCGTCTCTATGCGCTGAGAAAGGTGGGAGCCCCAAGAGAAGCCTGGCTCGGCACAGCCATGGGACCTAGAGAAACGCTCTCCCTCACCAAGCATCTTGCAGGGACATGGCTCTCCAGGGACAGAGCCCACTGGGACTGCTGCTGGAGCCCTCGCCCCGCGGGGAAGTGGTCGGACCAGGCGCTTTCTGCGCTGGGGCCAGTGCCTGAGTGGAGGGTCGTGCTTTGTCTGCTGTGATCGTGGCCCCAGCCCAGAAGGTTCCTCTTTGGCCATCAGGCTCTGAGTCTCAGCTGCCCTCCTGGCTGGAGGTGGCTTTTCCTGAGGCTTCCTCGGGGAGCGAGTCGTTGTGTGCGTTCAGGAGGCAGAGCTCAGTGGCTCCCTTCATCCTTTCCCCTGCCCCCTTGTCCTGGTGCAGACTGTCACTGTTGGCGGCTGTAGACACCGTGGTGAGCTCTGGTAGCCACGCCTGGGCAAAGCCTGGAGCCTGGGGTAGGAGAATGAGCTGATGGGATGAGAGGGCTCTTGGCTGTGCCTGGGGAGATTGGCTCCAGAGGGTCTGTAGCAAAGCTGGGAGATGGAAAGGTGAAGCCGCTGTCTGTGCCAGCATCCTGGGGAACAGGTCACGGAGCATGGCCTGTCCCTGGCTGCTCTCACATAAACCAAGGGCACCGATGCCAGCAAGCCAGTCAGGGCTTGGGAGGAGTCTCTCTAGAGCAGGACCTGCATGTGAAACAGAGGCCAGGATTAGAAGTTGCTTAGCGAGCAGATGACAAGGCGAGCCCGTCACTACTGGGTCAGATGACTGGGCAGTGAGGGTGGAGCTGGAGTTTCCTACCCCCACAGTGTAGGGCTGAGGCCTTTTCCTGCAGCCAGGCTAGGAGAGCAGCAGCCACAGTCACATCCTCGCATTCCATCGAAATGACATCAAAACAAGGTCACATCGGGCTGCCAAGGAGGGTCCTGTCCTAACAGCACCAGACAGAGAAACAGAGCTTAAGAGGGTTAAAGAAAACTTAGTTTGACAGCATTCTGTCTGGCAAAGAATCACTTATCAACAGTTGTGACTGGAAAATCTATACTTCTATTGTTTTGCCTTTATGGTCCCCACTTCTCTATTGTTTATCTGTAGGGTCTCTGTCCGGTTCTTTGATTGTTTCTGTCTGTTGTATAACTAATTTTGCGAGGTGTAAATCAATCATGGTGGGGTAGGATTGGTTAAAGAATTGTTTTACAATATGTTAGGATTGGTTAGAGAATTGTTTAGTAATATTTTAGTAAAATGATTGGTTAAGGTAGAGCTAAGCAGGACTCAAGTTTCATTATATAAACTGGGGTCTAAAAGGAAGTTCTTGGGAACCAACTCCAGGACACAGCCCCAAGATCAGAGCTGCCAGACCTCAACACTCTGCCAGTGACACTGGGCAGAAGCTGGAGTCCCCCAGACGACCTGATCCTGACTGGCCAGCAAGAAAATGCTTTAATGAGGCTAATGAAGGGCTTAGGAATAGTGGCAGCATGACGGATGGGAATAAAGGAGTGGGGGGTTGACATTACCATATCCGAGGTAGAAGCCAAACTCGAACAGCTTAATGGGACTAAATCGGGCGGACCAGATGATCTTCATCCGAGAATATTAAAGGAACTGGCGCGAGAAATTGCAAGCCCGTTAGCGATAATTTTTAATGAATCGGTAAACTCGGGGGTGGTACCATTTGACTGGAGAATAGCTAATGTGGTTCCTATTTTCAAGAAGGGGAAAAAAAATGACCCAGGTAACTACAGGCCTGTTAGTTTAACACCTGTAAGATGCAAGATCTTGGAAAAAATTTTGAAGGAGAAAGTAGTTAAGGACCTTGAGGTCAATGGCAATTGGGACAAATTACAACACGGTTTTACGAAAGGTAGATTGTGCCAAACCAACCTTATCTCCTTCTTTGAGAAAGTAACAGATTTTTTAGATAAAGGAAATGCGGTGGATCTAATATACCTCGATTTCAGCAAAGCGTTTGATACGGTACCTCATGAGGAATTATTGGTTAAATTGGAAAAGATGGGGATCGATATGAAAATTCAGAGGTGGATAAAGAACTGGTTAAAGGAGAGACTGCAGCGGGTCGTACTGAAAGGTGAACTGTCAGGTTGGAGGGAGGTTACCAGTGGAGTTCCTCAAGGTTTGGTTTTGGGTCCGATTTTATTTAATCTATTTATTACTGACCTCGGAACCGAATGTAGGAGTGTGCTGATAAAGTTTGCGGATGACACAAAGTTGGGGGGTATTGCCAATTCGGAGAAGGATCGGGATATCCTGCAGGGAGATTTGGATGACCTTGTAAACTGGAGTAATAGTAATAGGATGAAATTTAATAGTGAAAAGTGTAAGGTTATGCATTTAGGAATGACTAACAAGAATTTTAGTTATAAGCTGGGGACGCATCGGTTGGAAGTAACGGCAGAGGAGAAGGACCTCGGAGTCCTGGTTGATTGCAGGATGACTATGAGTCGGCAATGTGACATGGCCGTGAAAAAAGTTAATGCGGTCTTGGGATGCATTAGGCGAGGTATTTCTAGTAGGGATAAGGAGGTGCTGGTTCCGTTATACAAGGCGCTGGTGAGACCTCATTTGGAGTACTGTGTGCAGTTCTGGTCTCCCATGTAACAATGGTCAATGATGGAATATTAAAAGTTACTACAGAGAACTTTTTCCAGAGGGTCTGGCTGGAGAATCTTGTCCGCATGCTCGGGGTTCAGCTGATCGCCATATTTGGGGTCGGGAAGGAATTTTCTTCCAGGGTAGATTGGCAGAGGCCCTGGAGGTTTTTCGCCTTCCTCCGCAGCATGGGGCAGGGGTCGCTTGCTGGGCAGGGGTCACTTGCTGGAGGATTCTCTGCGACTTGAAGTCTTTAAATCACGATTTGGGGACTTCAACAGCTGAGTCAAGGGAGAGAATTATTCCAGGAGTGGGTGGGTCAGCTTTTGTGGCCTGCATCATGCAGGAGGTCAGACTAGATGATCATAATGGTCCCTTCTGACCTTAAAATCTGTGAGTTTATGAGTCTAAAAGTTCATCTGCCTTATTGGGAGTGGTGAGCATTGTCTGCGTGGTGGGTGCAGTCTCTTTTGGTGATTGTTAATAAATAGAGGTTAAGGATATTACTGTGTAAGCAGAGTCAGGATGAGCTCTACCCTGACATCTGGTGGTGAATTACGGCGAGTGTGGAAAAGAACTCCGGGGGCTGATCTTGTTTGCATAGGCACACCCACTCGCCTGGCATGAGACAACAGCAACTCAAAGTGGTTACTTTGGCTGGTGTGGGATCCCCAGTTTCTCTGTTATTGGGGCAGGAAGAATAAAGTTTTGTTACCCTGATTCTGTGAACCAAGGCCAGTGGAACTGTTGTATGACAGAAGGACTGAGTGAGTCCTTCACCATTACCTAAGTAGCACTTGCTTGACGAGGGGCATGGGTTGAGCTCCCTCTGAGGGCTTAAAACACCAATTGAACCATCTCCTCTCTCTCCACTGTTGAATATCAGAGCTAACTTTGATTCTATTAGAAGTCTAGTTACAGGCTGCTGAGCTGAATTCACTTTGGGGCAATGGTGCACCAGCGCTGGGGCTCCCCTACTCTGAGCTGAAATCAGTAAGAGCTGAAATCACAAAAGAGTTAAAGTTATTAAGTGCTGTGTTAACTAGTGGGGGAACCTAAAGCTATATTGCTAAGCAGCTGGCAGAGCAATTTGTGGGAACGACTGGAGTTTTCGGGGACGGCTGGAGCGGCTCGTAGAGCGGAGCAGTTCATGGGATGGCAGGAAGTGGACTGGCTTGTGGTGAAGGCTGCGGCGGAACCCCACGGAGAAACGGCCGGCCGGCCTCGGATCACGTAAGGTGCCCCTTAATACCCTGTGTGCCCCCCTTTTACTCTGGGGCTGCACTGACCAGGGACAGAGACTTTGGGGGTTGTTGGACTTGTGGGACTTTGGGTGGTTGCTGGACCCAAGAGACTTTGGGGGTGTTGGACTTTGGGGACTCTGGGTGATTTTTGGGTTGCTGGATTCAAGAACCACAGGGAAAGGACACAGCCCAATTTGCTGGGGTGGGTTTTTTTGCTCATGGTTTGTGTTATGAATCCTGTTTGTGGTGTTTTCCCAATTTAATGCTGATGTCATTTACCTCATGTTATTAAACATTTTCTGTTACACTCAGACTCCGTGCTTGCGAGCGGGGAAGTATTGCCTCTTAGAGGCACCCAGGGGGTGGTATTGTATTGTCCCAGGTCACTGGGTGGGGGCTCGAGCCGGTTTTGCATTGCGTTATTGAAACGGAACCCCTAGATTCAGAACCCGGCCCTTGTTGCTGCCAACTCAGATGGGCAGACGGGTTACACTCTGTAAGGCTCTTTCACTGGTAAAAGGTCCTGCAAACCTGCAGCGTGTTAAGGTTACGCCCTGAGCCCTAGGAATGGGGTAAACGTGGCTGCCCCTAGGGTGTGCGAGTAACAGATAATTTTGTGTGGGTAACAGCAGGGCTTTCATCCAGCTGGAACCCAGGCTGGGCCTTTCCCGCAGACAGGTCAGCCGCTCCACGCTCTGCGAACGTCCTGAGTGCTGGGGATGCCAGAGAGCCTCCATTCCACAGTAGGAACCAGGCTAGGATGGAGGAGCAGAGTGATGGCACTGAGCAGGGCACCACCCCGTGGCGCCCAAAGACACTCGTGGGTAGCTGGGAGTCCAGGGAACACCGCACAGGGGTTGCGGAACAAGCTTCCACCTGAGACAAGACAAAGGCTAAGTCTTAGCGCCTTCAGGGGAGGCTGCCAAACCTGCCTCCTGGCTGAGGTGCTACCCTGACACCCAGGGAGGCGTCTGCTTGGAGCCTGACTCTCTGCTGATGGGCTGTGCAGTAGGCACTAGGCTCTCCTGGGACATTCCATGTAGCAGAGGCAGATCCTGCAGTGGGGGGAGCACCGGCCACCGGACAGGAAACTAGCAATTCACAACGTTCCTGGCAGCCTCTTCCCACCCAGTGTAGATCAATCTCTGATAATTTTCATATGACTTTACATTGTGCCTCTTCATATAACCTTGTGGTGGGTCTACCCACGTGTGACCTCTGTTTTCATGGGACTTTGTATCAAAGCCTCATTTAGAAACTTTGCATTGCCCTTGGTATAATATTATAGCCCCTAAGGATAGAATAAGATAGAAGAAAAATGTCTTTTTGCTAGCAGTAGAACAAGAGCTCTCCCGCCCACTCTTAATCAATTGCCCTGTTGAATGAATGAGGTGTGGATGAGCAAGGCATGGAAGGCAGCACCTCCAGACAGCCTCAACTGTTGGAGAGGGGCTGGGAGCCAGACCCAAGGACAATAAAACGTGTCAAGTGGGCTCATTAAAGACAAGCAGACATACTGACGGCCTCGGGGGTTAGAAGCAAGCACCTTCTTTTGGATACACCTTCTTTGCAGCATTGGGACAACACTCAAAAGAAAGCAGCACAAAGGACCAATGGACACAGACACAGAGTTTGAATCTGGTATAGATTTGCATAAGAGGAAAGCTGCTATAAAAGTGAGGTGTCTTGCAGAGGACCCCGGGTCTCGTCTTGTCAACATGGGAGCATCGATCCGGATCGGCAGAAGCCCGGCTCCACCCCCTCCCCCATCTAACTCACCTGGCCAGTGAAGTTAAGGGGAGCAACTAATTGGTAACAACAAGACGGAGTGTGTTTGTGTGTGTGTGTGAGTGTAAGTGTAATATATTATATGCATATGATACAGTGTTAAGGAATACATGTATTGCTAATAAATGTGGTGTTTTGCCTTATTCCCCCTGAAAAGATCCTGTGCAGCACTTTAAGTACAACACCAGCCATCAAGCCCCTCAACGCTGCTGGTGTCTGGAGGAAGCCTGGCTGAACGAGCTGGCTCAGGACCAGTCCTGAGATGGAGCTGGCAGTAAGCAGCTCGACCTCCCCCTCTGAATATGTTCTCGCGGTGCTGGGAGCCGTCGCTGTCCCGATGAATGTAACAGTGTGGGAAGCTGCCCTGACCATGAATGCAATAGACTGACCCCTAAGGGAGGTAAATACACACGCACACCCCTCCCCGTAGAGTGGTAACAGACACAGGAGATGGTGGGAGAGGGCCATCAATCCATCCCATTATTGCCTGGGACTTGGGCAGACCCTGTATGCTAACTGCAGCACAGGCCTTGTTGCCCATCTATCAGCCAGAGAGCCAGGGCTCTACCGGTCTATGTGCCACGCCACCTCTGAAAGAAAGAGGGTCACTTTATCCAGGTGCACGGCCAGTGTCAGGAAAGCCCCTGTCAGCACACCCCTGCCCAAGGGTGTGACCTCCTCCCCCTCCCACACATGCTGCGCTCTCCACAGCCGCCGCACTCACTGCAGAACATGGACCATGGAGCCGTGGGCAAAGAGCTGGGGCTCCAACAGTCGGCTGAGTGTCTGGCATTGCAGAGACGCTGGTCTCATGCTGAACTAGGGTAACCCCAGAGCAGTGAGGAAGAGGCAGCAGGGCATCTTCCAGACACCCATCACGGGCTGGGAGGGACTCAGGAAAAATCCTCTCTCCTGCCCCTCTCGTCTCCCTGCTCTGCTGAGGTTAACCATTGACACAGATCCCTGGCTCCTGGCCAGAGGCACTGCAGCAGGACTGGCTCCAGAGCCGTGGTGGGGAGGTCACAGGCAATGGTTGCCTTTCCTGCCGCTACTGAGATGGTCTCTCCAGCCTGAAAGCTGTGCTCTTGGTGTGCACGGAGCACGAGGAGCCGGGAATTCAAGGGACCGAGACAGCCAGAGGCTGGGGCCTTTTGGACCTACCTGGGAGATGCCCCATGGTAATGTCCGTGGGATTGGGAAGGGGGCTGCTCACCCCACCGGCCTGTGTGGATGGAGCTCAGCTGGGAAGGTGAAATAAGAGCAACTTCAGAAGGTAAAATGCCCTGGAGGCCCTGAACCCTCCAGCTTGCCCTGAATCTCGTGCTGAGTAGCTGGAGCCCAGAACTTTTCCAGCCAGCTGTCAGGCCAAGCGGGAAACGCCCTGGGCTGGGCCCGAGTGGGGGACACACGGAGAAGTGGAGGCAACTGTGTCCAGCCAAAAAACCTTGTTGCAATAAATCTGCACTGGGAAAAGATCCTAGAGGGAAAGTTTTGAGGTCAAGCAATTCCTCTGGCAGAGTTTAGATGGGGCGGGGGCGGGGCTGCCTTGGGGCCTTGTGACAGGAACTGGCTCCCCCGGGAGAGGAGGAGCGTTTCTCTGGAGTCCGTTCTAGCATTCCTTTGTGCTGTGAGTGCCTTGTTTCCCGTGATCTCGGCGGTGCCAGGAATCTGGATCGTTCGCTGCCTCTCTCTCTCTCAGGGCGGCATTATTGTGCCTTGTGCACACAGATCTGGCCTTTCCTCACCGTCTTCCCATCAGCCACTTGGAGGGCTGCACCCTCCCGTTCCCTCCTTCACTTCTTCCTCGCCCGGCACCGATTCCCTGCATTGAAGCTGTCCTGTGGGAAAGGAGGCAGCTGAGGAGCTCTCCCATTAATGTTGACAGCTCGGAGGGCAGGGAAGGGAAACCCCAAGTCTGGATAAGCTCAGCGGAGAAGTTTCCATTGCTCAGCAGCTCCTACATCTGTTCCTCTTGTCACTGAAATCAAACAGCTGGCGCAGCCCCGCTCAGCCCAGTGACGTGCCCAGCAGCAGGGCTGGTGAGGAACCATCCTCCGGGCACAATGACGCCTAATGGCTGTTCTAGGCACAGCCCTGCAGGCGAGGGAGCCACAGGGCAGCAAGCCTGGAGAGAGGCGGAGACGGGGACTCTAGGCTGTTCCGAGACACAAACGTGGTTTATTAACCCACCTCCAGACTAACCACTGAACACCAAATGAAGTGCAACTGGCCCAGGCTGCAGGGCATGAGGTGCGGTGACAACGGTCTCTGGGCCACCCCTGCGACCTCTGGGGAAGGAAATAGGCAGTGGAGGGCGATTTTCTATGGGCCTCACAGAATAGTCGGAATGGAGGAACTTAGGACTGGTCAGACTGGCTCAGAGCCATGGTCCATCTAGCCCAGTCTCCTGTCTCTGGCAGTGGCCAGTCCCAGGAGAAGGGGTAAGACCCTCGCATTAGGTAGATGTGGGATCATCTGGCCCCCACGGAGCGCTCATCCTGACCTTGAATAGCGAGCAATTATTTTAAACCCTGAAACATGAGGATTTATCTCCCCAAACTCTTTGTTTAGTATTTACTACAACAACTCTGTTTGCAGTGGTGGTGTCACCCAGGGCCGGTCCCAGGATGCTAGAGAGATGGAGGCGGGGGAGAGGTAATATCTTTTATTGGCCACCTTCTGTTGGTGAGGGAGACAAGCTTTCGCGCTACACAGAGCTCTTCCTCAGGAAGCTTGTCTCTCTCACCAACAGAAGTTGAGCCAAATATTCCCTCACCCACCTTGTCTGTCTACAACAACTCGGGACACTCTTGATAGCCTTTGTGACGTTCCCCTGGTGTTATCTGGACCGGTGATCTGCTAGGTCACTCCAATCCTCAACTGTGGGAGCCAGCCTTACCCTGCTCTGCTGTGAGATCCCCCACCCCTGGGCTGTTCACGCACAGCCTCTGGCATGTAAACTGCTCCTTGGATTGTACAACCGAATGACACTAGCCAATATCTCCGGTCCCAGACACAACCCTAGGAACCTCTGTCTTGCAGTGTCCAGTTGTGCCCGCTGGATGCTGCAAGCTTATATGAGTTTGTCAATTTAACAAAGAAATTGATATGCACCAGGCTTGTTATCCCAAGGGGAGTCTCTGACACACTTCAAACCAAACACACTGCTTCAGTAGAATAAACCAACAAATTTATTAACTATAAAAGATAGATTTTAAGTGATTATAAGTCAAAGCATAACAAGTCAGATTTGGTCAAACGAAATAAAAGCAAAACACATTCTAAACTGATCTTAACACTTTCAGTGCCCTTACAAACTTAGATGCTTCTCACCACGGGCTGGCTGGTTGCCCTTCAGCCAGGCTCTCCCCTTTAATCAGTGCTTCAGTCGCTTGGTGGTGATGTCTGGCAAACATCTCTCCCTTTTATCATGTTCTTTCTTCCCTCTTGGCTTTGCCACCCACCCCTTCAGGGTCAGGTGAGCATTACCTCGTCGCAGTCCCTGACTGACCAAGGGAAGGGGGGTGACTCCCTCGAGAGTCCAACAGATCCTTTGTTGCTGCCTAGGCCAGTGTCCTTTGTTCCTGTGAGGCTGGGCTGGGTTTGTCCCATCCATGTCCTGATGAGGTGTGAACCGCCCCTCTGTTCCTGGAGAGTTTTGCCTGGGCCTGTTTTAAGCCATGAGGACACATTTTCAGCATCATAACTATATACATGAAATTATAACCTATAACCTCACTGTAATAACAATGCTCAGTGCATCATGAGCCTTCCGAAGACACCTGACATGACAAACTTTGCATTGGACACCACACAATCATATTATAAGGATGAACATGGGGGTGCTGGGTGTTCCCCTGAGGTACAGAGTGTCACAGCCTTATACATGTTCAATGTTTTTCTGAAACTTGCTAAATTCTTGGCCTCAGTGACTTCCCGTGGCAGTGAGTTCCAGAGGTGAATGTGAAAAAATCAATTTAAAATGTGCCACCTTGTTAATGTAATTAAATGTCCCTTTGTTCTTGTGTTAGGAGACAGGGAGAACAGCAGCTCCTGATCTACTTCCTGTATCCCTGTCGTTACTACAGTGGCACACCAGCACCGCTATAGTTAAGTTTGCGTAAAGATGGCTGTGTAAAAGTCAGTCTTTCTAAGTCCTCTAAAATTGATATGCTTAGTCAGAGTTCTCTGAAATTTGGGGTGCCTCAGGCGGGTGCAGATTAGGGTTTATGTCCAAACTTGGAGTCATTTGAGCTGGGGTTCTGGAGATATAAGCCCTGAAAAAAATTGCCATTTTAAAAAACGTCTTTAGGTGGGGGGTATTTTGTACTGAGGAAGAGCTCAAACTATTGATGAGCTCTGGGTCAACATGGGGCTGTTGAGTTTTACCCACGGCAGAGCCTGGCGCTCACTAAAGCTTTGGGGGCCCCACAGTGAGAACAATAAAAAAATGTACATGTTGACGCTGCTGCAGGCAGTGTTACTGTAGCCATGTCGGGCTCAGGGTATTAGAGACACAAGGGAGGGAGGGAACGTCTTTTATTGGACCAACTTCTGTGGGTGGGGGAGACGAGCGTTGGAGCTCCACGGAGCTCTTCCCCGGGAAGTGTGAGTGTCTCTCTCACCCACAGAAGTTGGTCCAGTAAAAGGTTTTCCCCACCCACCCCCGTCTCTCTCGTTTTCACACTGCACACGCACCACCTCAGAAAACGGCTGGAGGGATTTCATTCCTGCCATTTTATATGCTTTGAAGCTTGACTCCTAGAAGTGCTCTAAAATCTGAATGATTAATCAGATTGCTTTGAAATTTGGTGGGCCTCATGGGAGTGAAGGGTAACCATAGTGATCCAAATTCAGGGTCACTTGACCAAGGGGTTTCTGAGCTATTGTCCCCCCAGAATGGTTTTCTTCTGCTGCCTTATACTGTTAAACTGAGAGGTACTGACTCTGCGTGGATGAATCACAGACCCTGTTAAGTTTGATGACTGCGAATTCACCCTTCAATTAACATAATGAAGGGTAAATTAATCAATCACAAGCAGGGCCGGCTCCAGGCACCAGCACAGGAAGCAGGTGCTTGGGGCAGCCAGTGGAAAAGGGCGGCACGTCCGGGTCTTTGGCGGCGGGTACCTCGGTCCCTCTTGGAGGGAAGGACTGGCTGCCGAATTGCCACTGAAGAATGAAGCAGCACGGTAGAGCTGTCACCGAAGTGCCGCCGATTGCGGCTTTATCTTTTTTTTTTTTTTCCTTCGCCACTTGGGGCGGCAAAAAAGCAGGAGCCAGCCCTGATCACAAGCCCTCACCTGAAACAGGAGGGCTTGTGGACTAGTGGCAGAAGGTTGCTACGATTTGAGAATCCTGGGTGGCAATTTTATTTTGGGGGAATGTAATCAAAGTATCTGGGGGAGAATGGTCATGTGAATGCTTCTTGGAAGGAGGCAGCATTAGGGGGTGGAGGAGTGGGGGGAACATGGAGAAGAGAGGTTGGGGCTACAGCAAGGGGGGCGTTATAGGAAGGGGTAAAAGGGGATGGATGGTAGGGGAGCCAAGAGAGGTTGGGGGCTCAGGTATGGGAGACATGGCAACCCTCCAGCTCTGCCAATGCACCCCAACTACCTGCTGTCCAACCCCCCTGTACCCCCAGCTCTGCCAGTGCACTTACCTCCACCATTCAGTACAGCTACACCTGACACTGATGACGCTCACTTTACCTGGAGTACATGCAGATAATAAATGCATAGGCTGCTCTCATATCCCTGCTGGCTGCCAACAATAATAAAACCTCGTGTCCTCCTCATGTATAGGATAAACGCCTCTGCAATGAAATGATGCACAGTGGATCTTCCAGACACACATGCAGCTCTTCACAGACGGGACAAAGCATATCATGTGACACACCTCAAAGGAATCCACGCATGTCCTCCTAGCACAAACACACCTTTACCAAGCAGGGCCACCTACTTCCTCCACCATTTACTGTAGGGGCACTCGCACACTGATGGCACCGGGAGTGTATACACATAGATTCATAGATTCTAGGACTGGAAGGGACCTCGAGAGGTCATCGAGTCCAGTCCCCTGCCCGCATGGCAGGACCAAATATTGTCTAGACCATCCCTGATAGACATTTATCTAACCTACTCTTAAATATCTCCAGAGATGGAGATTCCACAACCTCCCTAGGCAATTTATTCCAGTGTTTAACCACCCTGACAGTTAGGAACTTTTTCCTAATGTCCAACCTAAACCTCCCTTGCTGCAGTTTAAGCCCATTGCTTCTTGTTCTATCCTTAGAGGCTAAGATGAACAAGTTTTCTCCCTCCTCCTTAGGACACCCTTTTAGATACCTGAAAACTGCTATCATGTCCCCTCTCAGTCTTCTCTTTTCCAAACCAAACAAACCCAATTCTTTCAGCCTTCTTTCATTGGTCATGTTGCTCTTCTCTGTACCCTCCCGAATTTCTCCACATCTTTCTTGAAATGAGGCGCCCAGAACTGGACACAATACTCCAGCTGAGGCCTAACCAGAGCAGAGTAGAGCGGAAGAATGACTTCTCGTGTCTTGCTCACAACACACCTGTTAATACATCCCAGAATCATGTTTGCTTTTTTTGCAACAGCATCACACTGTTGACTCATATTTAGTTTGTGGTCCATTATAACCCCTAGATCCCTTTCTGCCGTACTCCTTCCTAGACAGTCGCTTCCCATTCTGTATGTGTGAAACTGATTATTCCTTCCTAAGTGGAGCACTTTGCATTTGTCTTTATTAAATTTCATCCTGTTTACCTCAGACCATTTCTCCAATTTGTCCAGATCATTTTGAATTATGACCCTATCCTCCAAAGCAGTTGCAATCCCTCCCAGTTTGGTATCATCTGCAAACTTAAAAAGCGTACTTTCTATGCCAATATCTAAGTCGTTGATGAAGATATTGAACAGAGCCGGTCCCAAAACCACCCTGACAAGAACTTTTTCCTAATGTCCAACCTAGACCTCCCTTGCTGCAGTTTAAACCCATTGCTTCTTGTTCTATCCTTAGAGGCTAAGGTGAACAAGTTTTCTCCCTCCTCCTTATGACACCCTTTTAGATACCTGAAAACTGCTATCATGTCCCCTCTCAGTCTTCTCTTTTCCAAACTAAACAAACCCAATTCTTTCAGCCTTCCTTCATAGGTCATGTTCTCAAGACCTTTAATCATTCTTGTTGCTCTTCTCTGGACCCTTTCCAAATTCTCCATATCTTTCTTGAAATGCGGTGCCCAGAACTGGACACAATACTCCAGCTGAGACCTAACCAGAGCAGAGTAGAGCGGAAGAATTACTTCTCGTGTCTTGCTCACAGCACACCTATTAATACATCCCAGAATCATGTTTGCTTTTTTTGCAACAGCATCACACTGTTGACTCATATTTAGCTTGTGGTCCACTATAACCCCTAGATCCCTTATATTATGTGGTCCACTATAACCCCTAGATCCCTACATAATTATCTTTGGCTGTTGCCAGCTCCAGGACAAAAGAGGGAAGTAGGGTGACCAGACAGCAATTGGGAAAAATCAGGACAGGGGGTGAGGGGGTACTAACTAGGTGCCTATGTAAGACCGAGGTGTCCGGGTGAATCGCTACCACCTGCTCACAGCGTGAGGGAGTCAGCAGGGGAAGTTCTCCCAAAAATACTGGCTGAAGGCAACACACGTGCTCTGCCCCAAGCTACCATGAAATCTGCTCTTTCCCACTCCAGGCGAGCAGCTAACACACCCCACTTTGTTGCACTGGAGCACCCAGTCCCTTGTCATTTGCACACCCGCAGCGTGCACCAACCCACTGCCTCCCCGGAGCAGCACTCCAGCTCACCGGCTTCACTCAGCTCAGTGCTCTCCTTACCACACAGCACCCGAGTCTGTCTGGGGTAAAATCAAAGGAACGTTTATTTACCAAAGCTTCAATTAAAGAGAGTCAGGTAACGAATGATATAAAAGGCAGCCTAGAGCCTGTATTTAGCAATAAGTTACTTTCCTGTCTAAAGAGGTATTGCTCACCCAACAGCTAGTCCAGCCAGTGCTGTCCAGCTCAGTGTTCTGCAAGGGGACAACATACCATCAGGCCACCTTAACTCTGCATTCAAGTTGGTTTTTACCATTGCATTTTACATACGTTTATTGTGTCCTCTCTTCGCTGTCACCTTTGTAAAGTAATAAAAACCCGGCTCCTCAATCTCTCTTCACAGGAGGTTTTTCCAGGCCGTGAATCGTTCTCGGCACCTTTTTGCCTTTAATTTATCCATCTCCCCTGTGCTGGGTGAGCAGCGCTGCGCGCAGGATCCAGACGTGGTGACAGGTAGTAAGGGGGCAGCTCAGCCCCCTCGCACAGGCTGTGCTGGCCGGGGTTGGTCCCTCCCTCAGGCTCCATCCTCTTTTGTTCTGTGTTTAAGGAATGTTTTTACCATGTTCCCGGGTACAGACGTAAGCCTGACTGGTCTGTCACACCTGGGTCCCACCTACAGCCTTTTTACAGATCAGTACAACATTGCTACCCTTCCATACTCAGCTACAGTGGCTGGTTTTTATGAGTGTGCACGTTTTTGCTGGGAGCTCAGTCACTTACCCTGAGGCCCCTTCACCCAATCCTTGGTGCAACCAGATGGGCCTGGGGATTTATTGCTTATGAATTTACCCGTTTGCTCCAGGCCCGCTGCTTCTAACATGTCAGTCCCTGACAGTATCTCATTTCTCTAACTAGGAGAGAACAGGTCTGGGGTAGGGTCTCTCCAGCACCCTCTGGGGTGAACTTTAAAAAAAATCTTCCCCTGGTCTGAGGTCAGCAATGCCCCTGCTCAGCAATGCTGGTGGCTGGGAGCCTGTCACCCTGCTGCTCTGGGCACTGCACTGGCTCTCCGATGACTACGGGGTTTGGTTCATGATAGCATTTCCCAGCTTTAGGGCCAGCCACGGAAATGGCCCAAATTCGCTAAGGGAGCAGAGAGCCCCTCTTTCCACCGTGCCGGGGTGGAATGGACACTGGTGACGGGGGACAGAGCTTGCTTGGATCTGGATAGAATGCAGGAGGTGAGAATGGATCCCAGTGCTTCCAGTGCAAAGAGGAGCCCCACTCCTCCGCCCCCCTTCAGCCTGGCTTCCTCTACAACAGTGGTTCCCAAACTTTAACAGCCCGGGAACCCCTTTCTCTAAATTGTGAAATCTCGTGAACCCCCTTCTAAAAATGAATATTTCCAGGGTTTTAAATTTAAATTTTCTCAGTGTGATGGATGCGCTTGCTTTGCTCTGCATAGCTCTTTGAAGTCTGGAGCCTTTGGAGAAAGATAAAGTCTCAGGTCTGGTTCGGCATCAAGTCTGTTTCTGTATTTGGTTTTCAGATGTGCATACGAGGAAAACGCTTTCTCGCATAAGTATTTTGTTGAAAATGGTAACAAAACTGCAGCAGCTTTTTCTGCCAGAAGGGGGTACTCGTTTCTTAAACTCAGCCAAAAGTTGATCAATGACAGATTTCTGAAACTCCTTCTCAGTTTGTAATCACAGGAGATATCAGTCAATTTCTCTTTTTCCTCAGTGTTCAATATCTGTGTTGAGAAAGTGGTATCATCAAAAGGGTTGCGAATCCAGTCTTTATCGCCTGATATAGCTGGAAAGTATTCCCTGAAAGTTGGGCAAAGTCCTTTTAGGTGTGTAGTTATATTGGTTTTAGTGCACTGATCCAACTGAAGTTTATGTTCTGCAAGGAAGTCATGAAGATTACTGAAACACTCAGTTTGATTGTTTTCCAAACAACTTTCCCAGAACTGCAACTTCTTTATCATGGATTCAACTCAGTCTTGCACATTGAAAACTGTTATATTGAGACCTTGAAGAGATAAATTTAGGTCATTAATTCTTGAGAAAATATCTGCTAAATAAGCTAGGCTCTGGAGCCAGACATTATTTTCCATACAGCTGGCAAGGTGGAAAGGGTGGCCGTTGAAAAAAACTAGGATTTTCGTTCTAAGCTCAAACAAGCGCACCAGGATTTTGCCCTGTGAGAGCCATCTAACTTCAGTATGGGTCAACAGACAATCGTGTATACTACCCATTTCTTCACAAAGTACGTGAAATATTCTGGAATTTGTTGGCCGTGATTTTATGAAATTCACCATTTTCACTGCTTTGACCAGCACTTCCTTCAGTCCCTCAGGCATGTGTTTTGTTGTGAGGGCTTGTCTATGGATGCTGCAATGAGTCCAAGAGACTTTTGATGCAACCTTTTTTGTTCGAGCTACAAATCCAGTATACTTCCCTGTCATTGATGTGGCCCCATAAGTGCAAATGCCTAGGCAACGAGACCAATCTATTTCCTTTTCTTGAAAATATGCATTAGTCAGATTGAAGATATCTTCTCCAGTTGTACGTTCTTCCAATGGTCGGCAAAACAACAAGTCTTCTTCAATCAGAACTTCATTCACATAATGTACAAACAGTAGCAAAATAGCTAGATTAGCTACATCAGTTGATTCATCCAACTGTATAGCATAATATGGACTATTTTTCACTCTATGTACAATTGTGGTCTCTATGTTATTTGACATGTCATTAATTCTTCGTGACAACGTATTATTGGACAAAGGTACCATGTCAATCCTTTTTGCAGCCTTTTCTCCGAGCATGCAATGAACTACGTCTTTTATACATGGACCAATCAAGCTCTCTGCTATGGTATGGGCTTCTGATGCTTTTGCTACTCGGTAGCTCACGCGGTATGATGCTTTAAGTGCATTTTCATGATCAGTACTTGCTTTGGATATAAAACTGGTAATGTCACTTTTCCTCTCAGTTAATTTTTGCTTGAAAAAATCAACAGGCTTGTCGAGTTGTGCAGGATGCCTAGTTTCTAAATGGTGCCAAAGTAGAGAAGGTTTGAGGCTGCTGTTTGCTAGAACGTCACCACAAATCACACACAGTAGTTTTGGACATTCTTGATCACCAGTGCATGTAAAGCCATATTTTATACAATCATCGTCATATTTTCTTTTCTTTGTAAGTGACTTTCCAGGACCATCATGATCATTAGACTTAGATTTTCCACAGTGTGGACTTGAGGAAACACTAGCTGATTCCAGCGTCTTTACACTTTCCTTTTTCAGCCACTTATCCATTGAACTTGTGTACAAAAGTTCTAATAAAAACAATACAGAGAGACTGCTAACAACCAACAAACTAGAAACTGAGAAGATTCACTCAAGTCTCACTGAAGCAAAACAGCACTCCAGAGAGAATGACAATTACAGAGGCACCTTAACACTGCTACACTGGCTACAACGTGCTTCTGGCTGGTTTGGCTCCCAAACAGCTTTTCTTCCGCCACGAGGTTTCTCCCTAGGAGGGTGCCCTGCGAGGGACAAATTAGCTTGGACCACCCCCCACGTACAGCATTGCTCCTGCTAACTCTGCCCTCCATGCCAACTTCCCCTGTCTGACGAGGACAGGAGTCCAAGCTGTCACCTGCAGGTCTGGGGGTCTCAGCTGCCACCCTGCCCACCACAGGGCTCAGGCTACTGGCCCCGCACCAGGGCCTGGGCTGCTGGATCCACACTCCCTGGGCTCCTGCTGCTGGACTCCACTGACCGCCCCGGTCAACTGAGCTCCACTGAGCTTCTGCTGCAGGTCCCGCTGACCGCTGGGGCTCGGGCTGCTGGCTCCAAATGTCCAGCCCCGCTCTCCCTGAGGCTCGGGGCTGCCAGCTCCGCCGGAGCGCTGGGGTTCGGGCTACTGGCTGCCCCGCTGACAGGGGCAGGGCTCGGGCTTCCGGCCCCAACTGCCCGGCCCCGCTCTCTCTGGGGCTCGGGCTGCCGGCTTCCCCGCTGACAGGGGCAGGGCTCGGGCTGCGGGCCCCAACTGCCTGGCCCCGCTTTCCCTGAGGCTCGGGGCTGCCAGCCCTGCCGGAGCGCTGGGGTTCAAGTTGCTGGCTCCCCCGCTGACGGGGGCAGGGCTTGGGCTGCCAGACCCAACTGCTTGGCCCCGCTCTCTCTGGGGCTCGGGCTGCCGGCTCCCCCGCTGACAGGGGCATGGCTCGGGCTGCCAGCCCCAACTGCACGGCCCTGCTCTCCCTGGGGTTCTGGTTGTCTGCCCTGCAACCAGATCGCACCTGCTGCCTCCAATGCCGGGGTCCTCTGGCCTCCATTAATGAATTTTTTCTTGCGAACCCCCTGTAACGTTCTGCGAACCCCAAACCCCAGTTTGGGAACCACTGCTCTACAACAACAGCAAAGAAAAAGCAGGTCGAAGAGGGCAAGCTAGCCTGCAGGCAGGAAGTGTGAGGGCACCATGGTGATCAGTGCGGGTCAGCTGCTACCAGCTGACCTGGCCTGAAACGTGTCTGCCCCTGGCAGCACTAGGTGCTACGTCCTTACATCGGGTTCACTCACATGCTCTAACCCGGGGCCTTTGGCAGGGCAGGCTGGGCCACAGACAGTTCAAGAGGGAGGTTCTGCAGAAGCCCTGTGCTTTACTCCCCTTCCCCACAGGCACAGGGAGATCAGACTTGGGAGCCCCCCCACACTCAGACACACCTGTATGCAGAGGGAACACTCCCACCCGTGGACAGATGCCCATTCCCTAACTCCTGCTTGCAGGGCTGAGAGAGAGGTGATGAGAGCTGACTCTGCACTAGGAAGTGTCCCCTCTCCCCCACACATGCAGCAGCTCTGGGATTTCTCAGGGCTCTGTCAGACCCCAATAAAGTTATACAAGTTCTCATGACCCCAGCAGTGTCTGCGTCTGTGCTAAATGGTTGAGTTTGAAGCTCTCCGGACACAGAACAGACATTTACATTTGGGGGTCTCCAAGAAGCCACTTTATGCTTCCATGAGGCTGATGAGGTTCAGAAAGCCGAGTGGTAGAAAAGCTACTGGCTTTCTTGGTACCAGCCACTCCTATTCCCCAGCGCTGTGTGCCTGTCACATGCCATGTGTCATGTCAACAGGAGAGGAAGACAGTGAAATAGAGCCACAGCACTGGAGTAGGAAACGGAAGCAACTCAGAGAACTTAGCTTTATTTGTACTGCAGGAGCCTCCAGAGGCTGGGTGCTGTTCTCATTGTATTTGGGTTTAGTTAGCCCCATGTTAGAGTTCAGCTTATTTTTTTCAAGTTGTTTTCATAGAATCATAAACTATCAGGGTTAGAAGGGACCTCAGGAGGTATCTAGTCCAACCCCCTGCTCAAAGCAGGACCAACCCCAACTAAATCATCCCAGCCAGGGCTTTGTCAAGCCCATCCTTAAAAACCTCTAAGGAAGGAGATTCCACCACCTCCCTAGGTAACCCATTCCAGTGCTTCACCAGCCTCCTAGTGAAAAAGGTTTTCCTAATATCCAACCTAAACCTCCCCCACTGCAACTTGAGACCATTACTCCTTGTTCTGTCATCTGCCACCATTGAGAACAGCCGAGCTCCATCCTCTTTGGAACCCCCCTTCAGGTAGTTGAAGGCTGCTATCAAATCTCCCCTCACTCTTCTCTTCTGCAGACTAAACAAGCCCAGTTCCCGGAGCCTCTCCTCATAATCATGTGCTCCAGCCCCCTAATCATTTTTGTTGCCCTTCGCTGGACTCTCTCCAATTTGTCCTCATCCTTTCTGTAGAGGGGGGCCCAAAACTGGACGCAATACTCCAGGTGTGGCCTCATCAGTGCCAAATAAAGGGGAATAATCACTTCCCTCAATCTGCTGGCAATGCTCCTACTAATGCAGCCCAATATGTTGTTAACCTTCTAGGCAACAAGGGCACACTGTTGACTCATATCCAACTTCTCATCCACTGTAATCCCCAAGTCCTTTTCCGCAAAACTGCTGTGACACTCTGTACCTCGGGGGGACACCCTACTGCCCCCATGTTCATCTTTATAAAATGATTGTGTGGTGTCCAATGCAAAGTTTGTCATGTTGGGTGTCTTCAGAAGGCTCATGATGCATTGAGCATGGTTGTTATAGTAATTGTTACAGTGATGTTACAGTGAGGTTATAGGTTATAATTTCATGTATATAGTTATGAGGCTGAAAATGTATCCTCGTGGCTTAAAGCAAGCCCAGGCAAAACTCTCCAGGAACAGAGGGGCAGTTCACACCTCGTCAGGGCATGGATGGGACAAACCCAGCCCAGGCTCACAGTAACAAAGGACACTGGCTTAGGCAGCAACAAAAGAATCGGTTAGACCCTTGAGGGAGTCACCCCCCTTCCCTTGGTCAGTTTGGGACTGCAATGAGGTGATGCTCACCTGACCCTGAGGGGGGTGGGGGCAAAGCCAGGAGGAAAGAAAGGACATGATAAAAGGGAGAGACATTTTGCCATGTTCTCTTTCTCTCCCACCTCCATCTACAGACATCACCACCAAGCGACTGAAGCACTGATCAAAGGGGAGAGCCTGGCTGAGAAGCATCTAAGTTTGTAAGGGCACTGAAAGTGTTAAGATCAGCTTAGAATGCGTTTTGCTTTTATTTCATTTGACCAAACCTGACCTGTTGTTCTTTGACTTATAATCACTTAAAATCTATCTTTATAGCTAATAAATCTGTTTGTTTATTCTACCTGAAGCATTTGGTTTGAAGTGTGTCAGAGGCTCCCCTTCGGATAACAAGCCTGGAACATATCAATTTCTTTGTTAAATTGACGAACTCATATAACCTTGCAGCGTCCAGCGGGCATAACTGGACACTGCAAGACGGAGGTTCCTAGGGTGGTGTCTGGGACTGGAGATATCAGCTGGTGTCATTCGGTTGCACAATCCAAGGAGCAGTTTACACGCCAGAGGCTGTGCGTGAACAGCCCAGGGGTGGGGGTTCTCACAGCAGAGCAGGGTAAGGCTGGCTCCCAGAGTCAAGGATTGGAGAGGCCTAGCAGATCACCGGTCCAGATAACACAAGAGGGGAACATCACAGTGGTGTATGTACGGCTTGTTACTCCAAGTGAAGTTCACACTTTAAGCACTGATATTTGCGATTTTTAATGAGTCTTAAGTGCAGTGGCTAAAGACAGTCAGGTCACAGTTTTGTTATTCTGTGTTTGCTTATTTCGGGAAAGGGGAGTAAGAACAGAAAAGCAGGAAAATGAGTGAAAGCAGTGAAGCAATTGCGAAGGTGGAGATTTTTAGGCTGCAGATTGCAGAAAAGGAGAGCGAGCACCAGCGAGTACTGCAACTGAAAGAACTGGAGAGAAAAGAAAAAGACTCAGCCAGGGAGGAAGCTGCATACAGAAGGGTTATGGGAGAGAGAGAGAGAGAGAGAGAGAGAGCGGGGAGAAAGAGAGAGAGAGAGCGAAAACACCAACTGGACCTGCTAGAGAAGCAGAACCAGAACCCCCCAACGACTCCCATCACTCCAAAAATCCACAAGTGGGAACACTTATGTCCTGCATACAATGAGGGCGATGATATTGCTGAATATCTGACTACCTTCGAAAGGCTGTGTGTAATAACAGAACAAGGAGTAATGGTCTCAAGTCGCAGTGGGGGAGGTTTAGGTTGGATATTAGGAAAAACTTTTTCACTAGGAGGGTGGTGAAGCACTGGAATGGGTTACCTAGGGAGGTGGTGGAATCTCCTTCCTTAGAGGTTTTTAAGGTCAGGCTTGACAAAGCCCTGCCTGGGATGATTTGGAGATTAGGTCTTGCTTTGAGCAGGGGGTTGGACTAGATACCTCCTGAGGTCCCTTCCAACCCTGATATTCTATGATTCTATGAATACATGAAATCCCTGATGATAAGAGAGTTCCTATCCTGATTTCAAAATTAACTGGTAAAGCTCAAAATGTATTCAATGGAATGCCTATTGAAGATGCTTTAGACGATTGTAAATTTAAAGATACTGTTTTGTGAAGTTTTCAGATTACCCCTGAAACATATAGAGTTAAATTTAGGAATCTCAAGAGGGATATTGGTGTGAGTAATGGGGAGTATGTAAACACAATGAAATAGGGGAAATGGGTGAGGGGCAAAGAGGTGGCAAGTTTTGAGGGAATGTTGGATCTTGTTGCTCAAGAGCATTTCCTAGGCGTGCGTAAGGCTGACGTGAAGCAGCGTCTGTGGGACGAGGATGTAAAGTCTGGGGATGAGGTGGCTTTTTTAGCGGATGCCTTCGAACAGAAGCAGGCATCTATTAAGGGCAGGCCACAGAAAGAGGGGTTTAAAACTGGTGGGAATGGAGGATCCCATTTTGCCCCTGGGAAGAGGGGAGGGGGTTGGGAGCCTAAACTTTCTCTTACCTAAAAACATTCCTCTACTGGTAACTCCTATCCCAAATCTCCTGTAAAAGCAGAAGAGCCCAATTCCACGGATCACCTGAGGAATACATGCCCTGTGCTAGGAGGAAGCAGGCAAACAACAGCTCATGTTAGTTCTGCTGTCCTCACCACAGAAACCTCCCAAGCAATCGAAACCTGTCCTATTGGTTCTGTTAGATTAGGCTCTGCAGAACCAGATATGGAGCATGTTCAGGCTGTCCAAACTGATGGCAGGGAATGCTTGGGGCAGAGGGATACAGGGGCCCAGATCTGTCTGGTTAAGCAGCGTGTGGTCCCAAAGGCCAGTATGTTGCCTGGCCAAATGGCAGAGATTGTGGGGTGAGCGAAAGCAGATTCCTCGTACCACTAGCTAAAATCCATGTGGGGTGGGAAGGTTTGGAAAGTGTTTTGACTGTGGGGGTAATAGAACACCTCCTAGTTGACCTGCTCCTTGGTAATGATTTTTTTCATGTAGCTCAGGTTAAAGTATTTACCTGCAGCAGGAGGGAGTGTTATGCTGGGACCCCCGAGGGAAAGGGGAAGGTCTCAGGAACTGCTGAGAGACTGGGACAGAGTCTCCTTGATTCTTCTGCAGCAGGGAGAAGCCACATGCTTCCAGGTGGGTGGTTGGTTGAGACCAACTCCTGCACTGCAGCTGGAGACAACACCACATCAGGAAGGGACGGGGGTGTGATGCCGGCCAGGGAGAGAAGTGTCCAGGTTGTTAGCTGCCAGCCGGTCGCAGCTGAACCAGAAGCAAAACCGGCTCTAGGGAGCAGGGAGAAATGTGTCCCAGAGGAGAGCCCAGAGAAGGGACAGGGGATCTCAGAAACCACTGAGGTGGGTGAGAATTACTGTGACTCTGTAACACAGGGAAGCAGGGTGCTTCCAAGTATGGCAGGGGCTGAGACTAGCTCCTTTCCAGCAGAAGGCAACATGCCCTCAAGCACAGGGGCAGGAGAGGTGTTGTCAGTGATTAAGGAAACTGTCCCAGTTGTTAGCTGGCAGAGCTCTGCAGATGAACAAGAGACAGAACCCTTCTTGGGCAGCACAAAGAAATGTGTCTTAGGAGGGGGGCCAGAGGAGGAAATTGGGGAAGGAATAGTGGGGGTACAGGAATGTCTCCTCACTAGTCACTTGGGGCAGGATGTCCAGGACACTAAGAGGGTGGCTGGGTCAGCATCTGTGCACCCAGGCACTCAGCCCGTGACCCAGGCTTTGAGAAGGAACTCTGTAACTGACCTCCTGCGGGGGAACAGTCACACAGCTGACTTCTCAGGAACAGAGAAAGGGGTGGCAGAGGGTACTCCAATCCAAGTCCCAGTTTTTCAGGATGCTATTTCTAAGAAGTTTTTGGGAAGTAACTGTGTCTCTTTACATTAAGATGCAGCTCCAACGCTTGTGACAGCAGAGGAGTTGAGACCAGGAAATTGCCAGGTGGATTGGAGAGGCCTAGCAGATCACCGGTCCAGACAACACCACAGGGGAACGTCACAACTGCTGCTTAGCCAGTCAGTACCCAGTCTGTAGCAGTGCATGAGTTTCTTCCGTCCTAAGTGTAGGACTCTGCACTTGCCCTTGTTGAACCTCATCAGATTTCTTTTGGCCCAATCCTCTAATTTGTCTAGGTCACTCTGGACCCTATCCCTACCCTCCAGCGTATCTACCTCTCCCCTCAGTTTAGTGTCATCTGTGAACTTGAGGGTGCAATCCGTCCCATCATCCAAATCATTAATTAAGATGTTGAACAAAACCGGCCCCAGGACCAACCCCTGGGGCACTCCGCTTAATACCAGCTGCCAACTAGACATCGAGCCGTTGATCACTACCCATTGAGCCCGACAATCTACCCAGCTTTCTACCTACCTTACAGTCCATTCATCCAATCCATCCTTTTTTAACTTGCTGGCAAGAATACTGTGGGAGACCGTATCAAAAGCTTTGCTAAAGTCCACATGTATCACATAGCCACAGAGCCAGTGTGTGCCTCATCATAGGAGGCAATCAGGTTGGTCAGGCATGACTTGCCCTTGGTAAATCCATGTTGACTGTTCCTGGTCACCTTCTTCTCCTCGAAGTGCTTCAAAATGGTTTCCTTGAGGACCTGCTCCATGATTTTTCCAGGGACTGAGGTGAGGCTGTAGTTCCCTGGGTTCTCCTTCTTCCCTTTTTAAAAGATGGGCACTATATTTGCCTTTTTCCAATCAGCCGGGACCTCCCCCAGTCACCACAAGTTTTCAAAGATAATGGCCAATGGCTCTGCAATCACATCAGTTAATTCCCTCAGGACCCTCGGATGCATTAGATCTGGACCCATGGCCTTGTGCATGTCCAGCTTTTCTAAATAGTCTTTAACCTGTCCTTTTACCACGGAGGGCTGCTCATCTCCTCCCCATGCTGTGCTGCCCTGGACAGCAATGTGGGAGCTGATCTTGTCTGTGAAGGCCAAATAGGGTGACCAGGTGTCCCGATTTTATAGGGACAGTCCCGATATTTGGGGATTTTTTTATATGGGCTCCTATTACTCCCCCACCCCCGTCCCGATTTTTCACACTTGCTGTGTGGTCACCCTAAGACCGTGGCAAAAAAAGCATTGTGTACTTCAGCTTTTTCCACATCATTTGTCACTAGGCTGCCTCCCCCATTCAGTAAGGGTCCCACACTTTCCCTGACCTTTTCCTTGTTGCTAACATACCTGTAGAAACCCTTCTTGTTACCCTTCACATCCCTTGCTAGCTGCAACTCCAGTTGTGGTTTGGCCTTCCTGATTACGCCCCGGCATGCTTGAGCAATATTTTTATACTCCTCCTCCCTAGTCATCTGTCCAAGTTTCCATTTCTTGTAAGCTTCCTTTTTGTGTTTAAACTCACCAAAGATTTCTCTGTTAAGCCAAGCTGGTCGCCTGCCATATTTGCTCTTCTTTCTGCACATCAGGATGGTTTGTTCCTGCACCCTCAATAAGGCTTCTTTAAAATACAGCCAGCTCTCCTGGACTCCTTGAATTGAATATACAGTTGTGTGGAGAGCCCAGGACTGGAATAGCATGGGGGTGTTGCAGAATGGGACTTAGGGGCATCAGCAGAGTGGTGGGGGGAGCTCAGGACTGGGCTAGCAGGGGGCTGCAGGTCAGGGCTTAGGAGCATCAGCAGAGCTGGTGGGGCAGGGAGGCAGCCAGGACTGGCCTAAAGGCATGGGGGCTTGGGAGTTAGGAGCATTGATAGGTTGTCCCTGAATTTAACCCCACTCTCATTCTCTCACTGGCATGAGTGCTGAATGCAGCCATTTTAAAGGGGCCCTAGAGCCAAGACGGATTTGTGTTTACCGGGAAACTGAAGACTGGATTGGGGCTGAGGCAGATTTCAGTTTTAAATGAGGCTGATCCATGGATTTTTTCCTTGGCAGAGACCAAACCAGTGTCCCACCCTGGGCGAGTTCTGAAGCTGCTTAGCTCAGCAAAGCTTGTCTGTTCTGGTTCTTACACCTCACGCATCACCATGGGCTCCAGCTTTCACCCACGGTGGGGGCCTGAAGAAATGCTGCGGTCAGCACAGCTAGGAGAACATGGCCCCGAAATGCCGATGTGGGAGATGCGCTGCCCCTCTAAATACACCGGTCAGCTAGCTTCATGGAAGGGTCTGTCTTGTTGAGAACTCAGGTGCTAGGAGGAAGCAACCCCTGTTGTCCCTCTCCTGGCGCCCTTTGGAGTCATTGACACCCGTGTGAAGTCACTGGGCACTGGTCTGATTCACTAGTTTTCACACACACGTTGCACTAGTGTAAATGGCCACGTAAGGCCCCAGGGACAGTAGTGGAGAATCGGGCCCATTGTCTCCGCCAGTGAGGAAACAGCTCCCCCTGGTGACAATGGTGCAGTACTTGGGCAGGTGCTCGGCTGTGCAACCCAACTGATGCCCTGGGGCCGCGGCCTAGCATTACGGAGGCTGCTAAGATCGTAAGCACTCTGAGGCAGGCGCTGTCTGGGTTTGTGGATTGTTCAGGGCCCAGCATGTCCTCGGGGGCGGTTAATAAAATCATTATTCACCAGGACACCCGTCCATGGTTCCGCCCCAGGGCTGAGTTAGGGGCTTGTCACATCCGTTACAGAGGGTATTAAAGCCTAGAGCACAGCAAGGGAGCAGGCGTAGGGGTGAGCACAGAGGCAGGGGCAAGGGTGGGAGCCCTGAAGGTGCTTAGGCACCGGAACTCCAGTTTTGGTGCTAAGTCTCGGGTTTAGACACGGAAGTGCCACTGAACCCGGATTTCTTACTCACTTTCTTTCCTGTCCCTCTGCGGTGGGTTTCCTCACCATCCCGCTCAGCGCACGGGCTGCGTTTGAGATTCTGGCCTGCAGAGGGACTAGGTCATTGCAATGACAAAAGGGACTTTCGCTGACCTGCTCCGTTTGAAGGCAGCTGCAGAGCAGGCCCAGGGACTTTCCAATGGGGGTGCAATGAGGGCCCCAGCACCCACCCCTGCAGGTCAGCTCCCACCCTGACCTATGGCAGGAGGCTGCGAGGAAGGGGTACTGTTCCCATCATGCACTTCGCTGTACAATGCCCTAGGGCTGGGGAGTGGGAGGCCTGCGCCCTTCCTGCTTGTTGGCCTGTGTGACCCATTCCGCGCCCCTCCCCCCATTGGCCAGCTTGAACTAGCCTCTGGACCCTGGGCCTGGTGGGGGGTTGCTGGCGGAGTTGCGTTTCCATTGACACGGGACCCTGCCACTCAGCTCACTCCGGTGCCCAGGGAGCAGTGCCCCGGCCCCGGCGCATCAGAGCAGCCCGGCAGCTGGGCACGTGGAGCGGCTCCTGGGTGGGGTCCGGGGCCGCTGCCATGTGCACTCTTGGCACCAGGCGGTGCTGTGTGGGGCCCCCGGCCGCCAGCACGTGTCCCCGGCTCCCCATGCGCTGCATTGGCTTGCGCTTGGCTTCAGTCTGACCTGGGTCCCTTCCAGCTCCGCCCTGAGGAGGCCCTGGCCAGTGGTTCCAGCAAGCCGGGGGCAGGGGCTTGGCTGTCCAGGGGCGCAGTGGTGCAGACACCCTGGACTTCATGGGTGAATTACAGCCCCAGGTATCCCCGGGACAGGAGCTACCCCAGCCGGCAGCAGGAACGGGGCAGGGGGAAGCTTTGCTTGGCATCAAGGGTGCAAAGCAGGGTGGAGAGTTCACCTGGCCCTGACAGCCCTTCCAGGAAAGGGTCCAGCCATGTGCTGTGTGGCCCCAGGGCTGCAGGGTCTGCCGAGTCTGCAGACAGCCTGGAACAAGGGCTCTGAAAGGACAGAACGCCCAGGGGCCTGGGTGCTCATGCTCAAGGGCATGGGGGATCTGGCCAGGATTAACTATTTCACTGCTGGTAATTGTAGCAGACTGGATGGGGTAGGACTGTGGGACTTGCCAAGGGAAGGAAGGGGGTAGGTGCAGCAGTGGGTAAGAGAGGAAGAAGGATGGGGAAGGAAAGCAAACCAGGGCAGAATGAGCGGTGGCCCAAGGCAGCAGACTGCCCCGCTGGGGGATGCTGAAGGGGACAATAAGACCGTGGGGGACAAAACAGCTAAAGGCTGGATTCTCCTCTTGGGTTTTGTGTGAACTCCTGTTGGCATTGCTGGGAACTCTGCTGTGGATGGAGCAAAGTCCAGCGCCACAGTCTGTTCCCTGGTCTGCAGGCCATCATGAAACGTGGAATTGTCTCAGGACAGAGCCCGAATTTGAGCCCCTGCCCCAGGCCTGGCGTCTCCTCTCCCTCTTGTTTGCTTCAGGTCATTGTATTGTTTTTAGACCAGTGTGTTTAAGTTTGAGCCCTGTCCAAAATCCATCAGCACCTTCCCTCTCTGGCTCCCAAACAACATTAGAGCCTGTCACTCTTTCAGGAACAAACACAAATCATGACCTTTGCCCTTTGAGTCCCTCTCTCTGCACCCCCTCCTCCGCCTCTGCAGCCTAATCCCTTTCTGGGCTATACTGAATTATGGGTCTCGCTGGGATCATGCAGAAGCCAGCACCACAAATTAATTACATGTTGACTTTTAAAAGTGTTGTCTTGTGTCGAACTGTAATAATGTGCTGCCTTTCTTAAGTGCCCCTGTGCTTTAGGGGCAAGGTGAGTAGGAAATGGACTGGCTTTCTCTTCTTTAGACCATGGTTCTTCTCCCCAGACAGCTGGTCCGCCCTTCAATCTGCAAATGGCCTTTCCCCATCTCTAGCTGCTACTGTTTGTTCTTCCTCTAGATTTTTTTCCTTTCTGAGCTGAGGTCACCAGCTGAGGACTAACATCATAAGAACGGCCAGACTGAGTCAGACCCATGGTCCATCTAGCCCCGTGTCCTGTCTCTGACAGTGGCCAGTGCCAAGTGTTTCAGAGGGAATGAATAGAACAGAGCAATTTCATGTGATCCATCCCCTGTACCAGTCCCAGCTCCTGTACCAGTCCCAGAGGTTTAGGGCACCCAGAGCGCGTGTGTGTTCAGGAGCGCTGCGGTGATTTCCATATTATTTTCTGTCCCCTTGTCAGTCCAGTCTGCACCTAAGCACTCTGACCACTGCTATGCATTGAGAGTCACCTTCACACACCCAGTCCCGACCACTCCAAGCCCATTCTCTGTGAGGGTAACAGCTCATGCCGGACCCAGCATGGGAGTTTAACCAGTCCCAATAAGCCTTGCCTGGCACTTGTTTTCAGTGAATTTAATCTGTCCAATTACCTTGGGCGGGGAGGGATAGCTCAGTGGTTTGAGCATTGGCCTGCTAAACCCAGGGTTGTGAGCTCAATCCTTGAGAGAGCCACTTGGGGATCTGGGGCAAAATCAGTACTTGGTCCTGCTAGTGAAGGCAGGGGGCTGGACTCAATGACCTTTCAAGGTCCCTTCTAGTTCTAGGAGATGAGATATCTCCATTATTTATTATTATTACCTAATTTGGGGCTAGAGTCAGCCCTCCCACAGACCCTAGTGGGCCTGCACAGGTGTGCATGAGGTTGGAGTTTGCCCCCTGGCTGATTCTCTCCAAATCTCACAATCCTCCCTGGTCTTCACTAACCACAACAATTTTGTCTCATTAACAAAGTGTGCCTCCTTGCTATAGACCCACCTTGCCGGGTGGCTAGGGAATATGGCAAGCACCTCCAGGGCTAGTGATGGTAATATGAGATGCTGTTTCCCAGGGGATGGTGCATGGGACTGGGCATCTGGAGTCTATTCCCAGCTCTGCTACTGAGCTGCCGTGTGATCACGGGCAAGTGACTTCCCCTCTCTGGGCCTGTTTTCCCTCCTACACTTTGTCTGTTTAGACTGAAAGCTCTTTAGGGCAGATACTGTCACTTCCAATGTGGCACCAGGGGTCCCAGGCTTGGTTGACACCTCTAGGTGCTATTCGGGGAGAGAAATGATTGATTTCTCTCCACATACCTGGAGGCTAGGGGATGGTACATGGAGCTGGGTGCCAGAAGACCATGAATGTACCTGTGTCTAATCTTGGTCGGCTGGCTGGTCTCTAACCCATCACGGCTCTAACCGCTACACGATTAGCCGCAGAAGCCCAGCTCCTATGTTCTAAACCCCAGGGACGCTATAGCGTAGGAGCTGTGATCTAAGAGGCCAGGGTTCAAATCTCCCTCCAGGATGGATTTTTTTTTTACTGGTTTTCTTTAAAAACAAAAGACAAATCAAACCTGGTTTAATTCACACAGGGATCAAATGTCCCTTAAAAGGGGGTGATCGCTAAAATCGGCCCGTGTCAGTTCGGTGTGGCGCAGCCAGATCCAGGCGGTCCCCGTTTGAGTCACTTGTCAGAGTCTGATGTCTTGTTCCATAGCCCCCCAGCCTTTAGTCACCCATCGGCTCCTGCCTCTGAGCCCCTCGGGGCGCGACCCAGACCGGGATCTCCGCTTACCGGCTCCGGGGGCCAGGGGAGCTGGCCCCGCCCCGGCTCGAGCGGACCTGCCAGCAGCAGCGGGCGGGCCGGAGCCCAGCGGGCAGGGCTGAGCTGTCCCCGGCCTGTGCTGGGGCGGGACACCAGGGCGAGGGGCACGTTGCAGAGCCGTGCGGGGCAGCCGGCCCGCTCCCGTGCGGCTGACCGGACCTGAGCCGGCAGCTCCGAACCGCCTGGCTCCCCGTCCCCACCCGCTGACTGCTGAACCGCCCCCGCCGTGCAGGCGCCCGGCGCTCCCTCCTCTACGCCCGCCCGGGCCCTTCTCCTGCCCCCAGCGCCTTTGCCCTCATCCTGAGACGGGCCCTTCCCAGAGCCCCCGGCCCTCTCCCGGCTTCTCTGTGGGTGGCCCCGGCCCGGGGTCGCTTCCAGCCAGCGGCTGCTCGGCACCTCCGGCCCGGGCAGAGCCGCGCCGGGGCCCAGCCCGCGCTCCGACAGCCGCAGGAAGGAGAAGCTGCCCGGGATGGCTCCTGGCGCGGGGGCCCTCCGGCTCCGCCTCAGAGGGCGCGCCACTAGAAATCCACCTGAACCCCTTCTTATCTGCGGTGACCCTCCCCCAGCGCCACCGCCCCCATCCCCCGTAGCCCCCCGACGACACATTCCCCCACAGCCAGCCCCCAACACCACCCCCAGAACTCCACCCGCACCCCGACATCCAGCCCCCCGCTCCTACCCACCCTGCCTAACCCCCAAAACCGACACTCCGCCTGCCCATTTCCGCAGCCCGCCCAGTCCTGACCACCTGCCCCCACCCCGACACTTTCTCCGCTGCTCACACTCACCCCCTCCACACACACTGATTCCCCTGGCGGGAATCCCAGCACCCCCGAGCTTCCCCGTCACCCCAAAACCGCCCCAGCCCTCCACATCCCCCCGGCTCCACCCCGTACTCGGAGCAGGACCCTCTATGCCCGGGCCCCTCGCACCCTCTCCCCATCTCGGGGCACCAGCCGTGCTCAGAGCCCGGGTACTGCACCCAGGTCCGCGGGACGCTCCGGCGGGGCTTTTGGGGGGCAGGTACAACCCCCCCAGTCCCCCAGAGACTCCTAGAGGAGCAGGACCGTGTCCCCCACCCCCTCGCGCACTCCCTGGGGCAGGGTCCCGGGCTCTCTCCCCACCGCAGATTTTAGACTTTTACATTCGGGAAGCGGCTCAAACGCCTCGGAACCGACCCGGAACTGGGGCTGCTCCCCCCCGTCCCATCCCCCTCTCGACCCCATCCCCTGCGCCCGTGCTCCCGGTCCCCACAGCGCCTCGCGGCCGCGGGCAGCCCCTGGGGCCCCTCCCCCTGCTGCACCAGCGAAATTGCTAAACTTGTAGCAATAATGACCCGGCATTGAGGCGGCCCGGCCCGGCCGCCCCTAATCAGCGCGCCCCGCGGACCCCCCCTTCTCTCCCCCTGCGCTCACAGAAAGGGGAACAAAACCCTGCACGTTTCTCATCCTGCGCGCATAAAGCGCCGGGCCCGGGCCCCAGCGGGGGGCAGAGCCGCCCGTCAATCTCGGCGCCTGGGCCCCTTTGTCCCTCGCCTCCCTGCCACACCTTTTGTTCCCGAATCCAATAAGCGCCTATTCTCGCCACCTTCCCCGGCGGCTCCTTTCAGCGCCGGCCCGGCGGCCACAATGGCCCGGCTCTGCGCCGCGGCTCCCCATTCAGCGCCTTGGCACGCTCACAATCCGCCGCGCGGGCCGGGCCGCCCGGCCCCTGCGGGACAAGGGGATTACAGCGCCGGCAGGAGGGGGACGGAGGCTCCCCGAGCCCAGGGTCTCCCCGGCCCTGCGTCCCCCTGCATCAGCCCGGGGATCGGCTTCCCACAACTGGCCGCCACCAGAGCCCCTGCCCCGAGCAGCCCGGCCGCGGTCTCCGGGGCTGGGGCTGGCGGGGGCCGGTTTTGTACCAGGGACTCGCCCCTCCGCACCCGCGGTGAAGCCGCCGGGGCAAGGCAGGGCCCGGCGCTCCCCAGCTCGCCCAGTGCTAACCGAGTCCTGGGCGCGGGGCAGCGCCGAGCCAGGGGAGACGCCCGTGGAGAGCTGGTTGGGGCCGATGGCAAATCTCCCCTTGACAAACGGGGCCGGGGCGTCCCATGGGCTGGGCCGCGCGGAACTCGCAGCCCCGTCCGCTGTCGGGCCGGGAACAACGAGGCGCTGGAGCTATTGCACCTGGTTTATTAACCCCCTCGCTCCTGCGCGGGCTGGCACGTACAGCGGGTACAGAGTAGATACAGGGCCCGGCTCCCCCAGGCCCTGACACTTTGGCTTTATACAAGCGAAGCTGCTTGGACGGTGCGGGGCTTCCAGCTCCATGCCCAGCCCTGCAGCGAGCCACCCAGAGCCGTGGGACGCGCTCGCCTCCCCGGCCGCCGCGGGGGACCAGACAGGCTTTGGGCCGAGCCCGCTTCTGCCCTGCGGCCCCAACAGCTGCTGCGCCGGTCCCCCTCCCCCGCCCGGGGCACGGAAGAGCCGGGAGAAGGGGCTCCGCCGAGCGCAGCGGCTGGGCGCATCGCTTGCAGATCCCGCCCTGGGCGAAGCGGCGCTGAGGGCTGCGCGGGGCTCCAGTCTGCCTCTAGCGAGCAGTCTTCGGGCACCAGCCGGGGGCGGCGCGGTTCCCTGTCCTTCCCCGGGGCCTGCAGGCTGGATCCCGGAACCACCAGGCTCCTTCCTGGCCCAGAGTGTCCGCCGCCCCGCGCGGCTACCAGGCCCGGATTCCCTGCAGAGCGCCCTGGCTGCAGGAGGGCCCCGCGGCGCCCTGGTGCAGGGGCTGGGCCGCGCCGCCGAACCCGCCCAGGCCGCCCATGTTCACGAAGGGCCCCGCGGCCGCGCCCGAGCTGCAGCCGGGCTGGCCGCCCGCGGGGTAGCTGCAGCCGTAGCTGGCGTTGTAGGCGGCCGAGTTGCCGTAGCCGTAGGGCTGGAAGCCGCTGTAGGAGTAGGGCGCGTTGTAGGGCGAGCCGTAGCCCGGCGAGCCCCCGAGGCAGGGCTTCCCGTCCCGCACCAGCACCGGCACGGCCACCCGGCGCGGCGGCGGCGGCGCGGGGCCCAGCTCCAGCGACTTGTCCTGCCGCTGCCGCTTGCACTTGTAGCGCCGGTTCTGGAACCAGATCTTCACCTGCGTGGAGGTGAGCTTGAGGCTGCTGGCCAGGTGCTCGCGCTCCGGCGCCGACAGGTAGCGCTGCTGCTTGAAGCGCCGCTCCAGCTCGAAGACCTGCGCCTGCGAGAAGAGAACGCGCGGCTTCCTGCGGCTCCGCGGCTTCGGCCTCTCCGCCTCGTCCGGCTTCTCCGCGGCGCCCGGCGGCTGCTTCAGGGCGCAGCGCTCTGCACGGGGGGAGAGGCAGGGTTAGGGCCTGGCCGGGGGAGCGGGGCCTCGCCCACGGGGCAGCCCCAGCCCGAGTTCACGCCCCGAGCCTGGTCCCGCCGCTGGGCACCTGGCCTCAGAACAGGCCCGGCCTCGGCCCAGCGAGCGCCCCAGCCCCCGGCCCGGGGAGGGGCAGCTGTCCCCGAGGACTGGGCTGTGGTCTGCCAGTGTGAGGGGAGCTGTGCTTGGGTTTGTGCGGGACGTCCTGGGGGTGTGATCGTCTGGTGTGTGCTTACACGCGTGTACTGGGGTGTGTATTTCAGTGCCTGCCTGTGTGATCGCGGTGTTGCTGTATGCACAGGGTGTGTGTGTGTGTGTGAGTGTGAGAGAGAGAGAGAGAGATATCACGGTGTTGCTGTACACTCCGTGGTTGTGTGTATGTGATCAGGCGTTGCTGTAGGCCCTGGGTGGCTGTGTGTGTGAGATCAGGTGTTGCTGTAGGCCCTGGGTGGCTGTGTGTGTGAGATCAGGTGGTGTTGTACTCTCCAGTGGTTGTGTGTGTGAGATCAGGCGTTGCTGTAGGCCCTGGGTGGCTATGTGTGTGATGCACCCCCAAGCTGTGTGTGTGTGTGAGACCAGGGCTGTGCAGTATTCGGGGCCCTGTGCTCCCTGTGCTGCAGGGGTTGTGTCACTTTTCATGCCTCTGCGGGATCCCAGCTTGTGCGCGCTGGGGCAGTGGAAACATTTGTAGAGTGGGGGGCTGAGAGCCATTGAACCAGACTGTAAACGCTATAGGATGAAACTACTTCCAGTCAGGGGGGCGGTAGCCCGCCCACCCCCAGTTCCAACCCCGTGTGTGTAGGGAACAGCGGGTTACAGGGCCCGGCTCTGCCATGGGGTTCCGGCCCCTCACGGCTGGCCGGGAAGCAGCTCCTGGCGGGTCCGAGCCCCTTGGGCAGCGGGGCAGTTTGGGGGAGTCTCTGCGCTCCAGGCTGAGCGCGGCCGCCCCAACTCATCCCCCACTTGCCCGGCTCAGGCCGGGCGGCAAAGAGCAAGACGCCCCCGCCTAGGCTGACATCCCCGCACGCCTCTGTTCTTCCCCGGGCCCGCCCGCTTCCCCTCACGCACCCCGGAGCAGCGGGAGCCGCCAGCTCCATTCGCCTGTCTCCTTCCCCTTCCTCGCCCGAGGCCTGGGCCCGCCGCGGGGCCGGGACCCTCCTGCGTTTCCGCCGGGCCCGGTTCTGCCTCTCCGAGCAGCCTCCCGGAGCAGGAGCGGGCCCGGTCCGCGAGTTCCCGGCCCCGAGAACGGGGCGGCGGGTCGGATTCGGGCGCCACTTCAGCGAGCGGCGAGTGACAGTCCCGGGGGGGGCGGCCGGGGCCGGGGCTCGCCCCGCGAGTTATTGTTCCTGTCACAGCGCGGTGCTGCCAGGGTCAATCGGAACAGAGCCCGCCCGCCCCGCTGACCTCCCCACAGCACCCGGGCACCGCGGTGACCCCCGCCCCACGGACCTGCCTTCTGCGAGCAGGGGGGAGAAACTCGGGAAAAGACCCGCGCGGGGCGGACTCCGACTTCGCCCCTGCTGGGGGCGGCAGTGGTGGAGGAGCGCAATGGGGCGGATAGGGGCAGCCGTGGAGAAGCGCTATGGGGCGGATGGGGGCAGCCGTGGAGAAGCGCTATGGGGCGGATGGGGACCGGGGCAGCGATGGAGGAGCGTTATGGGGCTGATGGGGGCAGTGGTGGAGGAGCGCTATGGGGCTGATGGGGGCAGCGGTGGAGAAGCGCTATGGGACGGATGGGGGCAGTGGTGGAGGAGCGCTACGGGGCTGATGGGGGCAGTGGTGGAGGAGCGGTGGAAGAGCGCTATGGGACAGATGGGGACAGCGGTGGAGGAGCGTTATGGGGCGGATGGGGACGGGGGGCAGCGGTGGAGGAGCGCTATGGGGCGGATGGGGGCAGCGGTGGAGGAGCGCTATGGGGCGGATGGGGGCAGCGGGTGCTGCGCATGACACAAAGTCCCGTTAGCCCTGCTGTGGGGTGATGATGGGTGGGGGGAACTTGCAGGGGTCCCTTGCCCCTGCCCCGCGCCTGGTTAGCTCCGCATTAACAACGCGGCCGCGGGGTCGCTGCCCCCATACTCACTGGGGTCCCGATCCCCCGCAGGCTCCAGCTCGTCTCCCGGGCCATTGGGCTCACACGAGCCTCGTAGCACCGCCTGCACGTAGTTTTCCGGGGAGAGCCCCACGTCCCCTTGGCTCTCCGCCGCGGCCATGGAGCTCAGATAGGACAGCTTCTCCTCCTCCTCCTCTTCGTCCCCGTCGGAGAAGCGGGAGCCGTCCCCGGCCGCCAGCAGGCAGGCTGCCGAGTGGAAATGCTGCTCCAGGTGGTGCTGCAGCTGGGCTCCATAGTGCGGTTCCTGCTGCTCCAGGTTGAGGATGTCTTTGACAGAGAAGGGGGTGGAGGTGACGGGGCTCGGTAACATCATCGGGGCAGCGCGAACAGCCAATAAACCCTGGGGGCGGTGCAGCGCCCTGCGCAGGGCCCGGGGGCGCTCCGGGGTGCTGGGGGGGGGCGCAGCGCCGCGCGCTGATAAACCAGGGGCCGCGCGCTCCTGGCTAAGTTGCCTCCATTAGCCCGGCACTGGGGGTCTGCGTTTTGTTACAGCCTCTGCGGGGACCAGCCAAGGGCTCGCGAGCGTCCTCTGCCCCGGGCCGGCACGTCACGGCGAGGAGGGGCCGGGGGCCTGTGGGCAGCCTCCCCATTGGAGGGTGGGGGTGGCTGAGCCGGCCCCCTGAGCCCCGGCCCGAGATCCGGCTGCCCTACCAGAAATAGCAATGTCTTAAGGGGAGGCTCGGGGGAGGCTGCTCCCAGGAGCGCGCCAGACCGGGCCTGGCACCCACCTGGCTGGGCAGAGGCTGCGGGACGGTGTGTGGGGGTCAGGGAGCCCCAGCTGTGCGGATCCCAGGGGTGCCCTGGACAAAGCCGGTGCTGCCACTGCTCATGTCAATGCTAAGTACATGTAGGTAGGTAGGCACATCACACAGCTTGCGCCGGGCCCGGGGGGGCGCCCAGAGGCCCGGGGAGTGCGGGACGGTGCGCGGGGGTCTCCGCACAGGTCTCCCCAAGGGAATCGCTGTGAGAGAACAAGCCCCTGCCCTCTCCCGGCCCAGGGTCCCATTGGAAAGTAGCCAGAAGTGTCACTGAGCAGCGCCTACGGGCGGCGGCGGGTACGGCCCCGGGCCTGTGCCGATTTCTGTCCTGCCCCGCACCTCTTCTCCCTGCCCGAGGGGTTCTCTCCTGGGTCTGCCTCCGGAGAAGGCGGCTACCCGGCCCCCTGCCTGGTGAACGCGCCCCACGCTGCTCTGAGGAGCAGGAGCCCTGGGGCCTCAGCGGGTTCCCAGGCAGGCGAGGGCCTGCAAGGGCTGCGGGATCCCCGCCGAGCTTCCCACTCGCCTTCAGGAGACCGAAGCTGCGAAACGGCCACAGGAGAGTTTCTAAAAATAAAGGGCGAGATCCGGGCCCCACTGCAGTTAGTGGCAAACTCCCCGGGCCGCCCTGGGCCTGCGCCCGCCGCGGCTGTGAATTGGCCGGGCTCCATTGAATGGAGCTCTGCTACCTTACATCGGCGGAGGATCTGCCCTAACCCCGCCGTGAGAGCAGGATGGGCCCAGAGAGTCCATACGCCTGTTAACGCCGCAATCCAGAGCAGGGCAGGGCAGGGGCCAGACCCAGCACCGATCTCGGCTGCCGGCGCGGGCCGGGCTCGGCCTGGGAGTCCGAACCCGAGCAGCAACGGAAACCCCCAAAGGGACCGAACTCTGCAGGGAAGGGCCGGGATGGCCCAGGACAGAGCCGTGTCCTTCCTTCGTTTTCCTTCTACACACTCCCGAGGAAGCGAGAGCGTGTCCCGGCCTCCAGGGGAGATCGAGGCAAAGGGGGGCAGCCCGGCTGCTGAAAACAAAGATCTCCCCGCAGCGAACCCTCCTGTGAATTATCGCGGCGAGCGGCCGATACCCGCGCTCCGCAGCCCCGGCCACGGGTCCGATCCTGGCGCCCTTTGGAGGCAGCCGGGGAAGAAAGGCCCGAAAACGGGGAACGAAGAGCCCAGCTGTCCAGTCAACCCACCGGTGTTTACAGATGTTTAGGAAGAAAACGGGCAGTTCCTGGCCGGGCTGGAAGGCGGCGGGCCGGGACCCTGTCGCCGGGAGGTTTCGGTGTGTGCGGGGCAGGGCAGAATAAAAGGGAAAAGCGGAGGGGGGACAGTCGCCGCGGGGTTATTTCGTTTTAACGAACAATTGTGTTGCTCCGCAGGCCCGTGCGAATCGAAACGGGGAGGCCGAAAGCGGATCCCGCGGCGCCGGCGGACCTGGGCACGGACCGCGGGTCGCGTGAGTACCCCGCACACTCGGGGCTGCTCCGGGGGCCTCCCAGCCCCCCTGGCGCGCTGCCTTCCGCGCGTCGCCCCAGGCACTTGGGGAGGCGAATGGCGCCCGCCCGGCCGCCCCGGCGGCTGGTTCCGCAGGGTTCGGCTCCAGTTTTCTTTCTCCACCGGGTGTTTGTTTCTTTCCCGATTCGTCCCCTGTGGTTCCCGCGCTCCGGCCCCGCTCGGTGTTTGCGGGCAAAGAAACTCGCCGCAGCCGGGGCAGTTCTGCGGTTTATTTACATGTCAAAGTTAAACCGATTTTAATTCCTGGGGCGCCGCGGTTTGAGCCCGTGCGAATGGGACACGGGGATGATCGCAGATAATTATCACTAATCTAGATCGAAAAGATTTCGATACAATAACTGACTAGAATTTATAATTTCCGCCGAAAACGTTTGGGCGCAAGAATCGATCGATAACAGAGTCTGCGAGAGACATTTCGCGGCGGTACCGGGCGGGGAGGGGCTGACGATTATTACGCACCGCCCGGCGCGCAGACTGTAACGATCAATCGCATCTTGTCAATAAATTCGATATTTATCGGGCGGCTCCAGCCAGCCCCTCCGCAGCGCGCTGCCGGGGAACAGCGACTGCTCCCGGGAGAGAGCCGCGTGTTCCCATTGGGTTCGCTGCCGAGGCGAGCTCACCCACCCCCAGCCCCGGGGCAGCGGCAGGGCCTACCTGGGGAGCCCGATTCCTGCCTGGGAGCCGCTGCCTCTGCCTTGGCCGCCTGCACCCGGCTCGGGCTCCGCTGCCCGTTAACACGGGCTCGGCTGGTGAGCGCGGCGCGGCTTGAGAGGTTGCGGCTCCTAGGGGTGAAATCCCGGCCCTGCTGCCCCACAGTGACTTCTATGGGGCCAGGATTTCGCCGGGAATCCGGCAAGGGCCGGCGAGGCTCCGGGTGTTCCCGCAGGGCCGCGCTGATCGGAGCAGGCCCCAGGGGGAGGGAGTCGTCCCTTGCTCCGCAGTTAACAGGCGGCCTGGAAAGGCCGGAGCGCCCTGACCCTGCGTGGGCCTGTGGCTGTGGGGCAAGGGGGTAGGTGGGGTTGCGGCTGGGGCAGGCGCACAGGCCCCAGCCGGGGTCGGGGGGAGCGGGCGCCTGTGTCAAGCTGCCTCGGTGTGAGGGATGCGCAGGACCGCCCTGTGGCCTCCCGACTGCCCCTAGCCTCCACCGCTCCCACGCGTGTTCCCCTGAAGCTCCTGGACTTTCCGGCGCAGCTCCCAAAAGCGGGATCACGGCGCTGCGGGGTCCCGGCCGGTTTGTCCTTGGGGGCGGCTCATCCTCCCCGACACTCAGCGGGGCGAGGAATCTCCACAGGCCTTGGCAAGGGGAGCCTGGCAAAGGCCGGGGGCGCTTTCCTTCCCCGTGGCTGCGCTGGCGGTCGGTAGCCCCTGCACGGGGCGAGCCCTGCCCGCGGCCTGTCGCCCCTACGATCCCGTCTGCCCTGTACCCTCGATCAATGGCACCTAGCGGTGCTCGGGCCGCCAGGGCAGCGGACCCGGCCTCTCTGCTCCCGGGGTCTGCAGAGAGCTGGGCGGTGCGTGGCCTGGAACCCAGGAGCTGTTCGGCCTCCTAGGCCCTCAGCTCCTCCCGCCCCGGCCCGCTGGAGACTGGGGCCTACTCCGCGTAAAAGGCCTGAATCCCTGGGCCCAGCCGGCTGTGGGTAGGAGACCCACGGAGGCCCAGCTCCCTGTCCCCGAGCCTGGCGCGATGGGGATAGCGGGCAGTGGAGGCCCGCGCCTCTCCCCACGTGGCCTCTCCGCGGGAGAACAGGGGGGTTAAAATCACCCTCCTCAGCGCCAGGCCTGTTCCCAGGCCCTGCGGATCTCACCGAGCGCAGCCTCCCCCTGCCCGGCCGCTGCAGGGCCCCGCGCCCGTCTCTGGGCATAGATTCATAGATTATAGGACTGGAAGGGACCTGGAGAGGTCATCGAGTCCAGTCCCCTGCCCGCATGGCAGGACCAAATACTGTCTAGACCATCCCTGATACACATTTATCTAACCTACTCTTAAATATCTCCAGAGACGGCATGGGGCTCTCCCGGGCCAGGCCCAGCCGCCCAGCGACTCTCCCATGTCCCCCAGCTGCTGCTCACTTTAACCTTCCTGTTTTTTTTTTAATCAGGTTTTAGCTTAAATCCGCCCCCAGCTCCCCGTCCCAGCCCTGCGCTGCTCTACCCGGGACAGGCGGACGCTGCCGTCGGTTAGTGTCAATATTAACGCGGTTACAAGCCGCCCTGGGCACGGCTGGGCAGGCCCCGGACGGAGGGCACCTGTCCCGGCGTTTCACCCCCCTCCTGCTGGCAGCGCCCCAGCCTCCTTTGCTCCCCCGTGGCGTCCGCCCCGCACCCAGTACGCCAGGCTCGGCTGCAGCCGCGTGGAGCAGGGCCCAGGCGGCTCAGGGTTAATGGAGTTTTCCCGCGGGCCGTTTCCCCGCTAGGGACCCACTTCCCCTAGCGCCGGGACGGTCTGATTCGGCCGGGTGCAGAGCAGTGGAGGGACTGGACGGATCCGCTCGGGGCCGGCGAGGGAGTGACTCCTCTGTAGGTTAACCTAAAAAATGTCCAAGCCGGAGAATGCAGCAACGGGGCGAGCTGCACAGAGCCACCGGGGAGGGGGACGGATCCGCTGGAGAGGCCGGGTGTGCGCCGAGCGAGGGCGGACTGTAGGGACCCACTGGGGTGGGCTGTACACGGGGCTGGACGGACTCAGGGATCCGAGCAAGCGAGTTACTAAGCGGGCAGGTTGTGCCGTCCTGCCCGGAGCTCCCGGGGAGCCGGTTCATTCAGCTCGATCCAGCAGCAGCGGCTCCCCGGAGCCCGGTTGCTCCCGCCGGGGGTCATCGCAGGCGGCTCCACCAAGGCCGGGTCCTACCCGCCTCCCCCAGACTTGTGCCCAGCCCTGGCTGGCGACGCAGAGGCGGCTGAGCGCGGGGCGGGGGTTCTAGTTCCTTCCACCCCGGAGCGGTCCCCGCGGAGTGGCGGCGCTGGGCGGAGCGGGCCCGGCCGGGACAGGAATTCGCTCCGCCGGCTCAGCGGTAACATTTATCCCCCAGGGTGAAAAGTGGGATAAAAAACTACGATTGATCCGAGCGCGGCGACGGGAAGGCCGGGCCGGAGCCGGGGGGCTTCCCTTTGTACCCAGCGTGCCTAGGGACCCGGCCCCTGGGGAAAGGACACCTGGTCCCGACCCGGGGAAACCCCATCCGCTACTGCTCGTCCTTCCCCAGGAGTTGGCCTTATTGGAAATCCCGCCCGGCTCGAGTCCCCAAGACGCCCAAATAAGGGAAAGGGAGCGCGGCGCGGGGGAGTCACACGAGTCCCGGCCCGGGCCCCGAATCCCCTGCTGCCGCCCCGAGTCCCAGGCAGGGGCCGGATCCTGCGCCCGCCCCCTGAGGCAGCTCTTAGACCTGGCCCGACAGGGGTACGGGCCCAAAGCCCGAGGGAGCGCGGCCTCGCCCCGGCTGCGGGGAGCCGCAGGGTAACGTGCTGCAGGGGAAGACCGGAGGCTGAGCCGGGCTGCCGCAGACGCCGCCCTGACCAGTCCGTTGGGCTGGTCCTGGAGACAGCGCAGGTGTCAGGGTCCTTGGAGCGCGCGGGGGGCCCGCGGGGGACGGACAAAAGCTGGGACCGGGGCTGCGCCGGCGCTCGGGAGCCGAGGGAAGCTCCGCGGGGCCTGCCGGGGTGTGTCCGCCTTGCCTGGCCCGGGACCCTTGGAACAAGCAGGGGCCCGGCGGGCGCAGGCGTGGCTGAGTCTGTTCCGGGCTCTGCCACTCACCTGCGGACCCCACCCCCGTGTGTGTTTCGTCTCCAGCCTCTGCCTCGCCTAGACTGGAAACTCGGTGGGGGAGGCGGTGGTGAGCGCAGCGCTCCGCTTCCCGGTTCGCCAATACGGCCCTGCACAATTCATGGATAAATGCCCAGTGGCGCCAGGGGCCCCTGCGCTGCGCTTGGGAGCCATGAAGAACCGCAGCGGGTTGGCGGGGGGCTCTGGCTAAGGGGATGTAGGGAGCTCTGTGGAAGGAGGGCGCAGGTGAGAGGGAGGGGGGCGGCCAATAAGGGAAGTTGGGGGTCCCGGTGTTGGGCGTGTCCCTGGCTGTGAGGACCAGGACGTGGGTTTCTTACGCTCCCGCCAGTTTGGCCCCGGGGCTTTCCCCGCCTGCCGGGCCAGGGCGCTATTAATGGTTATTTTATTTATAACATTAGCGGCGCCCGCTGCGCTCTGTTTACAGCGCGGCCTTGTTGTCCCAGCCGCTTCTCCGCTCTGTTTAGACAGGGGATTATTGTAATGGATGGGCCTCGCTCTGCGGATGCTGCGCCCGGAGCCAAGACCCAGCAAACAGCCCGGGGGGGCCTCCCAGCAGCGGAGGCGCTGGAGACCCCGCGGGAGGCGCTGGCGCCGAGAGGAGACCGTTCCCCTCCCTGCAGGAGCCCGGGGCTCCGGGTGCCGGGTTCGCAGGCCGGCGCCCCCCCCCCGGCACAGCCCGGCCGCAGAGCCCGCTGCCGGGGAGATGGGCTTTCCCAGGCGGGGCTGCTAATTGCTCCATTAGTGTCCGGGGGCTGAGTGCAGCCGGGAGGCCCCGCGCTAATGGCTGTAAACAAACACATTAATCCCGCGCTGTCTCCAGCTCCGGTCCGAGGCCTTTGATCTTCGCCTGTCCCGGCCGGCGGGACGCACCGGAGCCGCCTCATTGTCCCGTAATCCCGACCGCCGCCCCCCGGCTGCGGGGACCCGGGTGGCAGGAGGAAATCCAGGGGGGCTCTAGCCGGAGCAACACCGGGCTGAGGGCCAGGGCTGTCTCTCTTCACGCGCGGCTAATCTGCCTCCAGCCAGGTCTTGGCTGGGCTCCCGCATCAGCCGCCGGTGGCCCCTGGGCGAGTGACCACCTGAGGGGGCGCCTGCCACGGACACTGCGCGTAGCCCGCTCTGGGGCACCGCCTCGCGCCTTAGCATTGCCACTTGCGCGCTCAAGCGCCCGCCCGGCGTTGGTCTGCAGGGGACAGGGGGAGCCCCTCTGCCAGCCCGGGGTGTGCGCGCCACGGTGCCGCAGCTGGGCGCCGAGAGCAGCTCCGTGACCCCCGCGGGCTCGCACGGAGCCTCAGGGCCGGGAGCAGAAACCCGCAGCTGAGACTAACGTATGGGATGGAGGAAAAGGGGGCGCCTGGTGTGACTGGCGGGAGAGCTGCGTGGAGCGTCCTTTGCGCCCCGGCCTGGCCCCCAGCACTCCCCTCCTGTTTGTTACAGCCCCGTGCCGAGACGTGTCTGGGATGGGCCCGCCTGACCCCGCGGGGCGGAGACCCCGGCAGGGTTTGCCCGGGACCCACAGGGCCCCCGCAGGGTGACGCCCGGCAGGGGACTGCTGCGGGTACCCGGCCAGGCCCGTTTTCCCGGCGCTGCCCCCGCGCCAGCTCTATTTAAACAGAGCCTGCCCTTGTGTAAACGCTCCCGCTCCAGCGTTTATCTCAGGGCCCGTCTGTTTCTCGTTCTCTGTCAGCCGCGGCCCTATGACAAATGGGCCCTTCCCACGGGCTCTGGCCCGCTGATTTATGTGGGAACCGCAGGGACCGGGGTCCCTGGGACGCCCCCAAACGGCGCTTCCCCTTCCCCGGCGAGCTCCGGGACCCAGGCACGCAGCTGCCTCCATGGGTGAAAAGGGGGTGGATACAGCCGGGACCTTGGCACCCCACCTCGATGGGGGCCCTGTCTCTCCCCAGTCCCCGCTCTGCCCCTTCGCCACGTGCCCCGAGGCCGCCCAGGGATCGATCCCTCTCCCTGCCCCCTGCTCTGATCTGGGCAGCGAGGGGCTCCAGCCCACCCCTTCCTGCGCGCCGATTCTCGCCTTCCCTTTCCCACAGCGCTCGGCGCAGGACTGGGGCTTCGGGTATCTAGCCGCCGGCGCTCCACTGTCACCTGCCCCATCCCGACACCGATGCAACAGCCGCAGGGTGAGTGCGCGACGGCTCGGCCAATCAGCCAGCAGTACGGCCGGCTCCAGCTCATTTGCATATTTAATTGGCTGCGGCTTGGAGCCGCACGGTTTGTTCCTTACGCGCGCTCGGCCCCCGGATCTCTGGGCTGCGCCTGGGCCCAGCCGGGCGCTCGCTGGGAGCGGGACCTGCCTGGCTCCTTGTTCCGCTCCCGCGGGCTCAGCGCCCCTAATGATCTTTGCCGGCCCCAGCCGCGTCCTGGGCCACCCGGGGCTGCCCCGAGCGAGCGCAGCGCAGGGCCCAGTTCCCCGGCCCGGTTCGAGGCGGGCTCAGCCCCCGACCCTGTCTGCCCGCGCCCCCCCGCATTGCCCCATTGCTGGGACGCGTGTGGCCGCGGTGCTCAGGTCCCTGTCTGCTCTCCAGGCCTGGCGCTGCTCCGCGCCCTAGTCCCAGTGTTGAGCGCGCGGCGCAGCCCCAGGAGAGCCCGGCTATGGGGCGCGGTGCGGGAGCCGCCCCGCCGTGCGCACGGGGCAGAGCAGGTGGTGGCGGGGCTGCTGGAGAGCGCTCAGCCCTGGGACTCCGGGCACCCATGTGTTCCCGGGGCGCTGGGCCCTGGATGTGCTGCCCACAGGATCCCTAGGGAGCACCGTGAGCAGGCGATCGCCCCACTGGCCTGTCCCAGGTGTGCAGCCGCCGCGGCCGAGGCTCTGATGTTCCCCCTCCCTCGTGTGTGAATGACTCTCCCTTCCCATGCCCCCGTCCTTGGCCGCAGGGGCCAGGCTGAGGTTGTGGACGAAGGCGGCGGGAGCTGCTGAGGTGGGCCCCTGCAGAGTGGGGCCCGGGCCTTGTCCGAGCGCGGCTCCGGGCCGAGGGACGTCCTGGGCGCTCAGGAGGCAGCGGACTCCTGATGGTGCCTTTGGGACCGGCCTCCTGCCTGCGAAGCACTGACAGTCACCAGCAGCCGGGTGCACAGCAGGGGGGCTGGAGCAGCGTGTACAGTGGGGGGCTGGGAGCCATTGAACCAGACTGGAGCCCCTGGATATGATGGAAACCACTTCCAGCCAGGGGGTGCAGCAGCCCCCCCCCCCAGTTCCAGCACCTCTGGCACAGGGGCTGACACGAACCTCCCGGGCACCAAGGCGTCTCTGGCTTTGCCAGGCAGGTGGCAGGAGAAAGGCCGTTGTAACGGCCCAGCCTTTAAAGGCACCAGGATGGGCTGTCACCCCCGGCGAGCCTGCCAGGCCTGGGCAACGACCTGTCCCCAGTTCGGATAGCTGGAGTGCCATGGGGCTGCGGTCCTTAAAGCCCCGCGCCTCACTGCGTCGGTGCAAAGCCCACGCCCAGAGCCAGAGAGTGGCTCCTTCTCCGCGCCTTGGTGTGCTGGTGCCAGGGGTGGGAGGAGGAGGGCACGGGAGACGCTCCAGTGAGAACGAAAACCGCCCACCCTTGCAGCAGCCTGGAGTGGTAGTTCTAGGCGGAGGGCTTGGCGAAGGGGACCCCGAAGCAAAGCTTACAGGGGCTGTAGAGAGAAAATCTCTGCAGACGAGGGGTTGCTGTAGGAAGCAGTGACATCACCACACTACACGGCATTAGGTCAGAGATGCCAAACCTCATCCACGGCACCCGTGTGGGCGCGGGGAAGTGCAGAGACGGAACCTGAGGTCGGGGTAGGTCTGAACGCTGCTGAGGACCCGGTCTCCAAGTGGGAAACCTGTAACAGGTACAGAGCGCAAAGGAGCCATTGGCCCCCTGGGATATTCCTGCTCGCCCTTGGTCCGAGGCTGTCCCGGGGCTGGTGGCGAGATCCCCTCTTGTTAGTGGGTTAGTTCAACATTCGTTTGAAACGGCGCACAACACACGGAGCAGCAACAGAATCACACCTCGCAAATCGCATTTTCTCACCCAGGAATTCCCGCTGACGTCCTCACAGATCATAGCCCCACTCATCAGCGGCGGAGTGCAGAAACCCTCTCCGACGTGCTCTGCAGTCAAATGAACGAGCAGAACACTCCGTATAAACAGCGAAGAACCTGGGGGTTAGAAACCTTTCTGGAGTCAAGCCATCGATATTCAACCTTGTTAGAAATTCACAGCGCAACACGTAAAGTACAGGAATAACCGGCTCCATCATTGTCCTCAGCCAGTGACAAATGTTCTGTCGCAAAACCTCCGAGCGAGCTCTGGGGTTGGGGAAGAGCAGATCAGTCGTTACAGATGCTCAACATTTAAGTTACTTTTTCTACAAAGTTTTCTGAAAGAACGTGCACATTTGTGTTTCGTTTGAAATTATTCACTCCTGCCTGTCCCAGTTTTCCATGAAAAAGTTGAAATTAAATATTTTGAAATAAACAATGTTTTTTTTTTCATTTTCAGGAATTAATTTCCCCCTTCCCACTCTTTTTTAATCCCCTCCCACCCCTTTTTACCCCAAGGAGGAAAAAAAACATAAAAAGTGGGACAATTTAAACAAAAACTTTTCTTTACACTTTTCCAATGGGGAAAAAAGGTGGAAGGGGTGGGAGAGGAAAGTAGGGAAAATTCTTTTACATTTATTTTGACATTTTCCCTTTTTTCCACTGCTAATGTGTGTGTTTGGGAGGGCAACACGTGAGACAACTCACATTTTATTGTTTTCACACTTTTCCAATTAGAAAAAGTAAAAAGAGAAAACCTGATTTTTTTCACTCTAATATTTTGATCCCTTCCCCTTTCTGGGATGGGATCTGGGGAGCAGGGGGAGACTGAAAAACTGAAAGAAAGTTGGGATTCTCCCATGGAATTGAAACAACAAATTTCAAAAACTTTACAAATGTTTGGATTTTCTTTCAGGAAATTTTAATTTCAATTTTTTTCTGAATTTTTTTATTCACAAAAAATTGTTTTAACCTAAACTCTACTGTTTGAGAACAAAAGTGTGCATCTAAAAAGTTGATGATCCCAACTAGCCATTCAGGGGCAAATCCTCTGCCCCAGCACCTTGTCCCCAGAGCCCGGTGGGGTAGAGGGATGGGAGACAGGAATCCTTGCCCAGGTCACAGAGCAGTTGTGGAGCTACTCCATGGAGGTTGCTGTAGCCTGAAGGAGGCCCCTGGGCGGAGGGAAAGATGGGAAGATTGGCCTAGTAGTAGATGTCCTGGCTCCACCCCTCCCTTCCCTTCCCCTGACTCTGATGCCTTGCTCCCCGCTACCCACTGGGCTGAGCCATGCCGGGAGCTTGCGTTTAGCAAGGCTCTGCACCAAGGCAGGAGTGATTCCTGCCTCTAGCCCCCTATGTGTGCCAAGTAAACACACTGGTTCTACTGCCACAGGAACCGCTCAGGCCAGGGAGGAGGGGCCTGGATTTGCCCCAAGAGATCACATTTTTTGTATTTCCTGGGAAAACTTACTATTCATGTTTTTTTTTTCTATTTGATTGAATACCAGGAAAACATTCCCATTTGTCTCTGGAGTGAATTTTCCTCCCTTCTCAGATTGGCTAATTTATTTTTTGTTTGGAGACATTTTCAGTGACTAATGTTTTGAGAATACACCCCAAAATGAACCACTTGCCAGAAAACATATTTTGTTGAGGGTGAGATCTCCGGATCTGATCTGAAGGGGCGCTGGTCACCTGTGAGCCTCCGCTGAAGTCACACTCAGCATTTCATGGCGCAAGAGCAGTTCATGCCAGAACTGTGGGGTGACGGGTCATTTATAGTCAGGGAAGTTTGGTAGATCTAAACTCCAAAGGGAAAAGTACATACAACATAAAATACAACTATATTCCGGTGCAGGCTGGGACCGCTGAAATTCAGGCAGACCTGACACATCAGGCTGAATTGGGAGCCAAGTCACAGGAGTGGGCCAAGGTCACACTGTGTCTGAGCCAATGCAGGATAGGAAATGCCTGTGCCAAGGACTGATGCTGCTGTTTTTATAGGGCATCTTCCATGCACAACATCCATTCAGGCTTCCCAGAGTTCCCCCACTGCCCAATACAGCCCTGGAATTACGGACTATTAAAGGAGAGTAAAACTATTCCTCCTCTGAAGGAAAATCTCCAATCAATCACATTTTACTGCTCGTTAGATAGGAGCGCTGCAGCTGGGCCCCCGCTGGCAGACACCGCCAGATACAAACACACATGCAGGGTGAAAACCTGCAGCCATTCCCTGAAATCCTTTGTTCATGGTTGAAAGGCCAAGGCTGCACACTGGTGTCTGTGCAGAGGTTAAGAACTAGGGCTGCAATTCGTCCCTGAGCAGCATGAGGCCTGTGCACCATCTAAACCCATAGGCCTATGTCCACTCACATCCCATTTAATCTCACAGGGACTGCTCACGTGGCAGGATCGGGCCCTGGATTTGTATCTCTTGTAAAGAACAGACCAATTAAAATTAAGCCAATTAAATTTTAACAGGTCTGGTGAGCCTTTTATTGCTTAATAAACACTGAGGGTTAACTCTGTCAGAGTTTGCTGTGTGTATACATCACTGAACGAATTCTTGCTGTCCATGTGGCTTGGTGCTTCCTTTCCCAAGACCTCCCTGTCTGCTCGTTTGGGCTCATCTTTCTGATGGGTCTATGGTGCTGGGAGAGCAACGGCAATTAGGCTTTCTGTCTAGTTCAAGGCCTGCTGCTCTCTGTGTCTGTCTGTGTCTTGGATGTGGATTCATCTGAGGGAGGGTTGTCCCAGGGAGAGTCTTCTTGAGTTGTTTGGTCACCTTTCGCACCCTTATTCTCTTGAGAGGGTTGAAATGCTCCCCAGGTTACCTGCTCTCACACATGCATGTGTGTGATGTGACAGCAGCTGTGCGGCGCATATACATGCTGGGTGGTGGCCCAGGCCCCAGCTTGGAAACAAAGCAGATAAGCTCCATTTGCTTAGGGGAGCTGCTTGGCAGTTCAGGGTCATCACTTCTCCTGCTGCTTAATCAAGATCCTGGGGATTGCCAAGTTCATTTGTTGCCATGTGGGTGAGGTTACACTTTGCGTTGCTTAACCTGGTGTGGCAAAGTGGCAATCTTCTGTAATATTTTTATGAATCCTATGTGTGCCTGAGTTTCCCTCTGTACTTTGCATTGCTACCCGGTGGTTGCAGAAGGGTTAAACTTGCTCTTGGGGCAGAGCAGGAGACGAGGTGTTGGGTCACCTCACTGTGTGGGGCAGAATGACTGGGTTGTTAAAGGACTGACTGAGAAAACAATGGGAAACTCAGGCATGTGGTGCGTATGAGCTCAGCAAGGCTCTGTGGGAAAACGAGGAAGCTAGAGGTTACAGAAGAGGGATAACAGCTGCCTTTGGGAGCAACTAAGCAGCTCTCACCTGGGCTTGACAAAGAGGGTGAGAACCAAACATAGATTCAATAGCAGCTTGGTGCGGTGGAGTCCTGGCTTGGCCCAGATGGGTAATGTCTTAACCTTCGCTGTTCTGCACTAACCTAAGGACTTCCCGGTGCTGTGTTCCAGTTGACTAATAATTCCTGCTCTGTTTTGAAAAGACTGCCTGGTGTCACTGCAGCGACTTGCTGAGGTGTGTTGGTCCCTGACGGGTGTAAAAGTCTCTGACCAAGAGTCTCTCTCTGTTGGACTGGCTGGGCAGGGCTCATCAGGTGCAGCAGGAGTGCTGGAGCCCACCCTTAATGACTAGTGGGACCCTTTGGGGGTCAGGCTCACTGAAAAGGTTCCTCCAAGGGACAGTTTAAAACCTAGGGCATCCCACAGATTCTGTGGCTCCGTGACACTTGGGATTTGATACATTTGCACCAAATCTTTAAGGAGAAACCATGTTGCATGGTGCAGCTATAGGTGCCCCATAATATGTATGTGGCCCAGTCTGGGTTTAGGCCTTTAATCTGTGCCACACTCAGGTGTGCTCTACACTACAAAGTTTTGTTGACAGAAATTGCTTTTTATTGCCACAGGTTTGGGTTGGACACATGCAAAATTGATGCAAATGGGCAAAACCCAGCCTTTCTGTTACCCAACTAAACCACCACACCTGCTGACATACCTCTACCAGCACAACGCCAGTGTGCTCAGGGAGTCCACTCGCTCTGGACCCCCGTGTCCTCCACTCCCGAAGGGGTTGATACAACCCTGTTCTCTAGACCAGAGTGACTCTCAGCCAGCATAAAATAGGAAGGTTTATTGAGGGTTGAACACAGCACAGGAAACTCTCAGGGCCTCAGACCTGGCCTCCCTCAGCCCAGCACATCTCAGTCTCTCTGCATCCAGGTGGGCTCTGCCTGCTCCCCCTCTCCAGCCCAGAGCCCCCCCTGCTTCCCAGCTGGGCATCTGAGATCCCCGGCCCCAGGCCCGCCTCTGTCCATTGTCTTCTCTCCAGGTAAACGGGGTTGTAAACTGGGGCCTCCTCTCCTCGCTTCTGTCCTCTGGCTGGAACTGGCTGGTTAGGTCACAGGGTCCTCACTCTGCAGCCCATTGTCCTCCCACTGGCCAGAACCGGCTGCGTCTCCTCAGCTGGGCCTCCGGGTCACCAGGTCACCGGTCGCTGGGGTATCCATCCTCCCAGCCATCGGCTGGGTCCCCAAGTCCTCTCTCCGGTCCTCTGCAAAACAAACTCCCTCTCCCCTCACCTTGTTAAACCGGTAACACCCAGGGAAACTGAGTCCCACCCCCTCCGCATGCAAACCATTGAAACTCCACAGAAAACAAGAAAAACCCCCCACTGCGTCACAGAGCTGCATTACCTGTGCTGGCTAAAACAGTCCTTCAGCAACAATCCACAATGCCTCTGTCCTGACGCCAGTTACAGTTTTGACCTCCACTGCTCAGAGATCATAGAGCCTCTTTGAAATCCCCAGTGTGTTTTGGAAATGCCTCTTTTCTTTTTCCCTTTTGTATCTCATCTTTGAGAGCAGACAGGCATTACTCAGCACAAAGCTAGAGCTCCAGCTAAACTCCAGCTACCTGCCTGCACCAGGAAAGAGAGCATGACTTTCCTGTCCAGGAATTTGATGCTGGAATCCTTTTAAAGCCCCATATCTGCCTCAACTTGCTGAGGGTCCCTTCCTGGTGTTTGGTCTCATGGACTCTGGGTGGCATTTGCAGCTGGAGATTGTTGTGTATCTCCATATTCTGCTACAGTGACATGCTGCCAATATCTTCACAGGGAGCTCCCACAACATATTTCCCCACCTGGCTCAAACCCCATGTGCCAGACACCATGGATGGTTCTGAGGTGTAGGTTGAGGGACTAGGGAAACTAGACCTTTCTGTTTGCCTGCTTAGATGCAAAGGTTTACAAGGAAGGAGGTGGCACTGCAGGGCAAACAGACGCATCTGAAGGGCATTTTGCTGGAAGTGTGTATACTTGTTTCCCAAACATCACTGAGAGTGCAGTGCTTTGACACTACAGCACTCTGTTCAATTTGTGTGATTTGAAATGGGTTGGTAGGTGAGTGGGCGGGGACTGAGACATGTTTAGGGGAATTTAGGGAAAACCTGGTCCTATGGTCAGCTCATGCAGCTGGTGAGCGTGGCCCATGGCTATTAAATGTGGGATTTGCTTGTGCATTTTTAATAAACAGCCTTGTGGCTTTCGTTTTCCCTGGTGTGTTTTGCTGTTCTCTCATCTCACACGTCCCAGGCTGATGACTGAACTGTAAACCGCTAGATTAGATTCTGAGTCACTTACACAGCCAGGTGGTGGGAAATTTGAACATTTCTGTAAAGATTGACCCTGAAAGTTCTTCTGGCTAACTCCTGTTGTGATTTCCAGGCAGCAATTGTTAACCTATCAGGGGCATAGACAACTTTTATTTTTTATTTTGGGGGGGCAGGTGTCTAGAGTTACACAATAATCAAACACTAATTGTTGAATATTTCTGCACTGAGCAGTTTTGTACCATAACCAAATATATCCACTTTTAATAAAGTGAGTTAAATGAGCTTCTGTTCCAAACTTAGTGTTTCCTTTATTTAGTAATGCATCCCCTACATTGGGGGAGGAGGGGAGCGCTAAGTCTCCCGTTGCCTAGGCCCGAGTATATATGGTGAATCAGAATCTTTTAACACCAGTCTGTGATAAAATTATGATCCAGTTAGTTATTAGCAGATTCAGAGAAGCTTGAAATGAGCCCTCTTAGTTCCTCTAGTCCATTGCCCAGGGTCAGTATAGAATTATCCCTGACATGGTCCTGTCCAGTCTGGTTTTAAATGTGTCAGATGTTGGGGCTCCCTCACTTGAGAGTCTTCCAAGGGCTGGAGACCTCATTTTGCCAAATTTCAAAGGGCTGGACCAAACTCAGCCTGAGATTCATGCCACCGCTAACCCCAGGACGTTTCTAGATTAACAGCAGAACATGCATTTGTGAGGCTTTGGCTCTGTTTTTCTAAGGGAAGACACGGCTGTTTTTTACTCCCAACTTTATCCTAGGAACAGGTAAAGGATGAATTTCAAGCAAGGATCTGTATTGTTTGCATGGCACAGGATTCCCATTGGTTAGACAGACGTGCTGTTAAATGACACCTCCCTTGACAAGCAATGGTTTAGCGCAGGGGTCGGCAACCTTTCAGAAGTGGTGTGCCGAGTCTTCATTTATTCACTCTAATTTAAGGTTTCGTGTGCCGGTAATATATTTTAACATTTTTAGAAGGTCTCTTTCTAGAAGTCTATAATATATAACTAAACTATCGTTGTATGTAAAGTAAACAAGGTTTTTAAAATGTTTAAGAAGCTTCATTTAAAATTAAATTAAAATGCAGAGCCCCCCAGACCAGTGGCCAGGACCCGGGCAGTGTGAGTGCCACTGAAAACCAGCTCGCGTGCCGCCTTTGGCACGCGTGCCATAGGTTGCCTACCCCTGGTTTAGCGCAAAGGAAGAGCTATCAGGTATTGAGGAAGGCTCGGAACATGAAGCGGTTAGCGGCTCAAATGGAAGGAAAGGGTTGGAGTGAAGGAACAGAGCTCACTGCAGGGGACGGAATGGCACGGCGTGGCACAGACCTCGGGTGAGTTGGGCGCTGCTGGGCTCCCGCTATTGTCCTGGCAATGTGCTTCCCTTTGATCTGGAGGAGCCTCTTCCAGAGGCTGTTCCGGGTGTGGCCATTCTGCTGAGGCTGCCGCCAAAGCCGCAGTTGTAGAGGGAGGTTGCGGGGTGCGGACACTTGTGGAATCGGGACTGAACTGGGACCCAGGACTCATGTCCTGTGGGCCCCTGAACAGCCGGAACGAAACAGGAGAACCTGTCCCACCGGTTGTTACTGCATAATCTCTGGTTACTCCGGTGAGGCTCCAGTGTGTCTGAGGGCTGGTTAGTAGCTGCTACACACCTGCCTACGCACAGGAGGCTCTGTGTGAGCAGTTACCCAGGAGAGCAGGGCCCCTGGTCCATGACCAGGGCTCCTCGGCACTACGATAATGCAGATAATAAATAATCCCCCACCAGGTGAGCAGCCCAGGAGACGGATATAGTCATGCTGTTGTGAAAATGCCGGGAGGGATGTATACATGTAATTCACCAATAAGACTAAAAAAAGGCAAAGATCCCCCCCATAAACCTGCTAACATGGGCTGCTCACCACACCGACCCAGTCCTGTGCATTTGGGTCAGAGGCACCAGGGCATGGTTTTGACACTAGAGAAGAAGTCCTATAACTACAGACCTCTCTCCTGCTAGGGCCTTATCTGCTCCCCGACTTGTCCATTCTGGATTCACCAGAACCAGGCAAAGGCAGCGGCTGTGTCCTCAGAGCTCTCCCCCTTTCACTTGGCAAAAGGGCCCAGACTGCTCACCTGGCTGGCCCCATCCCATCGAGGTTGCCAACACCTGCCCTGGCTGCCTGGGAGACGCTGCAGGTCCTTAAGTGACCAGGCTCTGCACCTACACAAACCAGAGAAGGGAGTGCTAGGAGACCTGGGAGCGATGTCTAGCAGGCACCTGGCCCCCTTCCTCAGGCAGGTTGGGCCCAGACACACTTCTCCAAGCCTCCCTCCCTGCTCGCCCCCCGTGCACAAGCGGCACCTCTGTGTACAGCCAAACAACCATGGCTCGCACACGTACGCATATTGCACACGCCCTGCTGACAGGCTGGAAAGTACAAGCCATGTCCTTGCGCTGACCTTTGGGTGCCCTTCGCGAAGCCATCGGAAAGGATTTCTCATTGTGCAGTCTCAGGGCTTCCAGGGAATTACTCAGCAGGCTGGAATTGTGCACTGTATATGTGACACCCCCCCTCCTCCCCCCACCCCCCACCCTCCTCTCCCAGCTCTGGAGCCGGACCGGTCCAAGAGATATGTTGCCAGGGTGACAGCGAGGTGTGATGGATGGACAGAGAGTGGCTGCGGAGTGGCAGGGCCGCTGGTCAGTAACCCAGGGCTATGTTTATAAGAAGGAAGAGGCTGTTTCCTGGAGCTAACATAATGCAGCTCTAAAAAAGGCAGGGGAAATACATCATGCAAGGAGAGCGCAGCCATGGGAGGGGAGGGCTGTTGGGGAGCCCAGCACCAGAGAGAGCCTCCAGGTCAAGGTGCCTTTGACAGGGCCTTTTTTATAGGCCATTTGCGTGAGAGTTTGCTGCTGTTTCTCTGTAGCCCTGACAGCAGCTCAAGGCCTAGCCGGGGTTTGGGGAAGGTCTAATCTAAACCGCCACTTTCCAGCCCTTCAGCACAGGACCTGCTGATTTATTTAGAAAATAAATAACAAATCTGACTATTGTTTAACTGCTGTAAAGTGACAGTCCCCCATTAGGAGCCGGCCCCGCGCCCTGTCCCACTGCACACACAGCTTGGCTCGCAGAAGTGTTGGTGTCCAGGACAAAGGAGTTCAGCTGCCACGGAAACAAGAAGATGAATTTACTGGGAAGGGAAAGTCTCGTTCTCATCCTCTGCTACCTTCTGCTTGGTGCAAGGGAGGCCCCGCTCTACCCTACAATGGTCCCAAACATGAGGGGGGAGAAACCAAGCCCAGCTCAAAGACATAAGTGACAAGAAGTTCCCCAGTCCCTCTCATGGATTAACACAGTGCTAACCTCGTCCCCACAACCCCCCAGAGCCAAAGACCCATGCGTCTTCCAAGGCGACTAGCTGCCAGGCTGGTTCCACATTTCACCCAATCCAGACTGGCTCTTCCCACCTCGGAACAGGAGGGGATTTCAATACCATGCCCATGGGGATAGTAGCTGGCGTGAATCCAGGGCTCACACTCAGGAATTCACACAGGAAATCAGAGATGAAGAAGACCTATGAGATCACCCACTCCATCTGCCAGGAGCCAGGCTGTGTTTTAAACACCTCAAGGAGCAGGTTTCCCCCTTTTCCCTTGAGATGAAGCCAGGCACATCCTGCCGTGGGGAAGGTTTTCCTCATGCTCACCCTAATTTTCCCTTTAGAATTTTATCCCATTTAGCTCCTAGTTAACCCCCCTTGACCCATCCCAAAGAACTGCTCTCCCTCGTGGGTGGTGAAGCCCTTCAGCTATATGCAGACTGTTTCCATGTCCCACCACGGGTGCTACTTAGCCAAACTAGACAGAGTTAGCTCTTTCTGTAACTTGGATCTTCCACGCTCTTCTTGGCACTCCCTCTAATTTGTCAACATCCCAGGGCTGGCCCTGCGCCTGGGTCCATTGAAGCTGGTGGCAAAACCCCCATTGAAAGGATTTGGCAAACAGAGTGACTATGACCTGCCTGCTCCGTGTTAGCTTGTCTGTCTTTTCATACTGTGCACAACACCATGGTGTGTGAACACCTCACAGTACGTACAGCCCCTACGGGCAGTGGCCTTTCTTTGCAGGCATGTCCCATTGCTAACTCACGTCTAGTCTGCTGCCCCCGGGTCTTGTTCAGCCTTAATAATCTGAGCTGCTCAATGTTTCCACCACAAAATATTTGACATTTTAATTTGAAATTTATTCTTTACATTTTTTCAATTTTCCATGGGGAAATTTTACAATTAAATCTTATTTTTCATTTTGTTTCAGTTCCCATAAAATGTTATTTCAATTTTAGTTTAATTTTTATTCCATTTTTTTAAAACTGAAAAACTACTGACATTTTGAAATTCTGAATTTTTGTTTTTTTCCATTTGTGCCTCCTGTTTTCTCCCTTTCTCCTTTCTTGTACGGAATGCTGCAGAATGAATGATGTCTGAGGTTTGGATTTTTTTTCACTTTTCTTTTGCTGCTTCATAACTTTTCAAAAATTGAAGTTTAGAAAAGTGACAGTGAATAAAATGAAAACAACAACAACAACAACAACCCAAACTAAACCATGGAGATCGTTCACTGTGTTGTATTCTGGGACAGAAAGGGGAAAAATCAAAAATCCAACATTTTTAAATTTTGAAAAGCTTTTTGGTTTTGAAACTGAAACAAAACAAATATTTTGATTTGAAATGAATTTAAAACTTTTGTTTCAAAATTTTGTGTTGAAAATATTTTTATTTGGATGACTGGACTGTAAGGTGGATAGAAAGCTGGCTAGATCGTCGGGCTCAACAGGTAGTGATCAATGGCTCCATGTCTAGTTGGCAGCCGGTTTCAAGCGGAGTGCCCCAAGGGTCGGTCTTGGGGCCGGTTTTGTTTAATATCTTTATTAATGATCTGGTAGATGGTGTGGTCTGCACTCTCAGCAAGTTTGCAGATGACACTAAACTAGGAGGCATGGTAGATACACTAGAGGGTAGGGATCGGATATAGGGGGACCTAGACAAATTAGAGGATTGGGCCAAAAAAAACCTGATGAGGTTCAACAAGGACACGTGCAGAGTCCTGCACTTAGGACGGAAGAATCCCATGCACTGCTACAGACTAGGGACCGAATGGCTAGGTAGCAGTTCTGCAGAAAAGGACCTAGGGGTCACAGTGGACGAGAAGCTGGATATGAGTCAACAGTGTGCTCTTGTTGCCAAGAAGGCCAACGGCATTTTGGGCTGTATAAGTAGGGGCATTGCCAGTAGATCGAGGAACGTGATCGTTCCCCTTTATTCAACATTGGTGAGGCCTCATCTGGAATACTGTGTCCAGTTTTGGGCTCCACACTACAAGAAGGATGTGGAAAAATTGGAAAGAGTCCAGCGGAGGGCAACAAAAATGATTAGGGGTCTGGAGCACATGACTTATGAGGAGAGGCTGAGGGAACTGGAATTGTTTAGTCTCCAGAAGAGAAGAATGAGGGGGGATTTGATAGCAGCCTTCAACTACCTGAAGGGGGTTCCAAAGAGGATGGAGCTTGGCTGTTCTCAGTGGTGGTAGATGACAGAACAAAGAGCAATGGTCTCAAGTTGCAATGGGGGAGGTTTAGGTTGGATATTAGGAAAAACTTTTTCACTAGGAGGGTGGTGAAGCACTGGACTGGGTTACCTAGGGAGGTGGTGGAATCTCCTTCCTTGGAGGTTTTTAAGGCCCGGCTTGACAAAGCCCTGGCTGGGATGATTTAGTTGGGAATTGGTCCTGCTTTGAGCAGGGGGTTGGACTAGATACCTCCTGAGGTCCCTTCCAACCCTGATATTCTATGATTCTATGATTTTGAATTTTTTCAGTGGAATCTCATTTTGGGAAGAAAATGTTTTAGTCAGAAAATTCTGGCCAGTGTTGTTAATAATAATGCTCTGTGGCCCAGAATTCTCCCTCCCAGCGAGTATCTGGGTTTGGATTATTTCCTCTCAAGTGCATTAGCTGCATTTTCCCCAAGCTGATTCAGATTTTTGCCTATGTTTTTAATTTTTGTCGCTCTGTTTGGATGAGTCCTTTGTCCTCGGTGTTGTTCCCAACGCCATTTTTCTAGCTCATGAATGGAGATTGTACTTAACACCGATCCCTGAACAAACTGAATATTATTCAGAGATTTCTTTCTCAGCATTAGACCAGCTTGATAGCTGACTGAATACTAGTTACTGAATAATTTTTATTTCTGGTATTTGGCCATCTCTAAATTTCTCGTACCATTGGTCTCAGTTTAGGGTCTTTTACCCAGCTTTCAGTCCACATCACTGTGTTCTTTAGCACATCAAGTGGAATTAACTTTTCAGCTCAGGTGTCAGGAGACAGCAATGAATGATTTTCTAAAATCCAAATTTTAAAAAGTTTGCCTGGTCAGACATATTCTTTAAAGCTGCCAGGGTTGCCTATTGCTCATGGCTAATATTAATTTATACTCTGGTGGCACATAGAGGACTCAGTCAGGGGTCAACAACCCTTTATGCTAGGTGTTGTACAGACGTTTAAAAAAAGACACAATCTCTGGCCCTGAAGAGTTCCATTCTATATGCATCCGAAGAAGTGGGCTGTAGTCCACGAAAGCTTATGCTCTAATAAATTTGTTAGTCTCTAAGGTGCCACAAGTACTCCTGTTCTTCTTTTGGCCCTGAAGAGTTTAAGACAAGACCCCACAATTGAATGTAACCAACAGTAAGACATCGGGGGAAGGAGGAGGAAGAGGACACAGCTAAGATCATACACTAACGTAGTCTAGGAATGATCCAAACTATTATTTTAAAACCCACTGCTTATTACAATTTTTTCAACGAGGTAGATTTGTCATTTCCCCCCCAGTGAATATTTGCTCCATTGTCTTACTAGGGACAGGCATTAGCTCCGCTGGACAGTGACAGCTCTTCTGTCAGTTTCTGAAGATCAGTGCTATATTTGCTCATCCCCAGTCTGTCAGTGCCTCCCAAGTTGGTCAAGCGATTTCTAAATGAACCATCAGTGTGGTGCAGCTAATTCCCGTATTACGCAGTGCTGGCTGGTGCGCATGTGGTTAGATTTCCTACGTGTTCCCTTACTTGCCTTCGATACAGGGTTATTTTACAGGGCTTGCTTCACTTCCTCATTGTTCAATTTCTTCTCTTTGTTTTGTTTAGCGGCAGGCGGATTTTTAAAATTGCAGTATCTTGGGCCGTTTTTGAGGTCTTATTCACTGCACCCCCTCCTCATTCATTAGTCTGTAAGGGGCTGTTCCTTTGACACACTGCTGCAGCCAGTGAGAGAAGCTGCTTGCACCCTGTGCTAGGAGTTGGACATGACTTCACTTGTCTGTGATTATAGCTCTGGGAGCTCTCTCCTTTGGCTGAGTGACATTTCGGGACCGTTTGCATTTTCATGTCAATCTCTGAGAATTGTTGGGCTAATGCAGCATCTTTTCTGATCAGACAAAGGGAAAAACTGGGTGTTTCCTGGGCAGGAGGCCACAGTGTGATGAGTGAAACAGCAGGAATGAGACTGTGAGTCACTCACAAACAGAGAATCAGGCCACAGATTAAGGGCCTTGGCCTGCTCCTGTTGAAGCCAACGGGAGCCTGACTGAACCATAAAGCTAAAGAGACACAGCAAATGTTAGCGCTGCAGGCAGAGGACAGTCAACACCTTGTTCAAGCACCAAAGTCAGATCCTTAACCACTCAGCCCAAGGAGGCCTAGAGGGTCTCTCCAGACAGCACTGGGACCTTCTTCCCCTCTCTCTGCGGAAATGGGTACCCAGCTTTCTGTAAGGGAATCAGTTCATAACCTCTCTGAGACAGGGGACAAGCAGGCATCTTTTCCTTTTGCTAACCATAAGCTGTGGAACCCATCTCTCTCTGGTGTTCTCCAGCTTTGTGTGAGAACATACAGTACGTGGCAAATTCAGTGACTTTGAAGAATGTCTCTTTAGTCACAATGCTATTTCTTTTCATCCCCTGGGGCTGCAGGAAATCTTCCTGGGAAATTATTTCAGATTGGCTGGGACAGCAGAGCAGCACTGCCACATGGATGGAAAACTCACTTGAAGTTTTTTATTTTCTCTGAAATGTAACTGGGCCCACGAGGTTCAGGTGGGATTGGATAAACATGTGAGTTCCAAAGGGCATTTTCAATGTAAGCAGGGTCTGCATGAGCTCTCCCCTGACAGCTAGTGATGACTTCATGAACTGATCTTGTTTGCATAGACACGCCCACCCTGCCTAGGTGCACAGCATGATGGGGCGGCTTTGCCCAGGTGATCACTTTTGGTTGGTGTTGGGTTGCAAGTCACTTTGTTATTGGGTGCAGGGGTAATAAAGGGCGTTATCCTGGTGTGGGAATCAAGGGCAGCAGAACTGTGCTCAGCAAAGCCCTCAACTGAATGGCACTTGCTAAGCAGGGGCTAGGGGTGGCAAAGCCCAATAGAGACGGGAGAGGGTGAGGGAGGAGTTTGTACCCTGTGGTGTAGGGGCTGCCTGAGGGTCCTAGGCATCCCTTGACCCTACCTGCTGTGTGATAGCAGAGCTGATTAAGCCTCAGTTGAGAATCTTTTGTTGCATTAGACCATTAGAGCTGAAATGACTGATAATGAGGTCTAAGTATTAGGCAGCTTTGGGACAGTGTCTCTGGTGAAAGAGAGTTCCCAGACTGCATTAGTAGCAACGCTCCACTACCGACAGCTGAAATCATTGGAAGCTATGGGACCTCAAGACATTCCAGAACTTGCATTGGAATGAGCAGTGGGTTGAGCAGAGCAGCAGAAGGAGGGTAGGAGGTGAACTCATGTGAATGCACCTCTGAACTCTGGGTCTTCACGGACCAAAGACAATAGCTGTGAGTGTGGAGGGAGAAGGGAGGGGCACGTTAAAGGAACTTTTGGTTGTTGAACTTAAGAACCCGAGGTAAAGGACAGTACCCAATGTACTCTGGGGTGGGTGTTTTGCTCATGCTCTTATGCTTATGAATCCTGCGTATGGCATTTTCCCAAGTTAATGCTGGGTTACTGTCCCCCTTTTTATGAATTTTTTTTTCTACACACAGACTCAGTGCTTGTGAGAGGGGAAGTATTGCCTCTTAGAGGCACCCAGGGGTGTAATTTTCCCAGGTTACTGGGTGGAGCTCAAGCTGGTTCTTGTGGTATTATTAGAAAGGAACCTCTAGATACTGAACCTGGCCCTTATCCCTGCCGACTCCACCTGGAAGAAGGGTTACATCAACATGAACCTTAGAATTTTTTCAATCCCCCTGTCACTGGCTTTGCCACTGTCTGGCAAGGACCTGGAGTTCAGAGAAGTAAGGGGAGAATGGGACAGTTCCATAGACTCCATGATAACGTATGAATGAATCACAAAAATTAGAGGAGGAGAAGATCACTTTGGCTGTGATCAGTCCATGCCTCCAGCCAATGCAGAGTTGTTCCCTATAGGATATTCGGTTGTAACTCTCTCCGAGGATGGGTTTCCTCCACTTCTCTTGGGAGATGTTTTACAGTCAGAAATCTCTCTATTAGGACATTTTTCTGTTATTCAGCCTAAATCTCCCTGCTCTTCTGATGTCCCTTCCACTTCTCTACATCTGTATGGTATTGCAGTGCTCAGAACCGTACGTACTTCATGTGCAGCCTCCTAATGTCTCAGAGCAGGGCCCTCACCCCAGCGCTCCACGCCTGTCTAGCCTACTTATATTGTGCCCATAATTGGGATTTGAGGTGAAACCCAAAACTAAATAAGCTTTTTGTTCGTGGGTTTTGCTGCATCACTGTGGTGCTGCCAGCTTGTGCTTAGTTTGCTGTTGCACTGTCTCCCCCAAATCTTTGTGTTCACTGTGGTTTATTTTTTTGATTTGCAAAATGGTGATAACAACAGCTGCCTGCCACCTGTGGGTGTGTAAAGATCAGTGTTCTAATGTTTGCACGGGGTTGTGAAAATGAGAAGTGCTGTGTGAATTCTTGTATTCTGATTAATAACACAATGTGTTCTTGTTTCATCACCACATCATTTCAGAGCGTTTAAGGTCAGAAGGGCCCATTTACTGTATAGTGTTAGTTTTTTAACCAGAATGTCGTGCACTACTAAGTCAGCCGCCTCACAAAAATGTAAGGATATTACATCTACCAGTCACTTTTACCACTAGCTTCTTATAACTCCCTGTTTATGATCCTTCAGGCAGTTTCCAGTCCATATGGCTGTCTCATATCCAAACCCATTTGAATTAAATTTTCAAGTAAGATTTCATGGGACACTATTATAAGATAAAAAGCAACAGAGGGTCCTGTGGCACCTTTGAGACTAACAGAAGTATTGGGAGCATAAGCTTTTGTGGGTAAGAACCTCACTTCTTCAGATGCAAGATACTGTTATTAATGTAAGGATATTGTTATTAATGTATTATAAGATAGACATGGAATAACAATAATTTGCCCTTATATGGTGCAGTTGAGCCCAAAGTGTTTTGTAACTATAACCAGCCTGTACCACTGAAATGCAGCCACCTTTGGGGCATAGTATAGCAACAACTATCTGGTGCATGGCTGCAAACTCTAGTGTGCTAAAGACAGGAGATCCAGCCCCCAGTCTGGTTAACAGGTAACCTTTCAGCCAGGACTCTACCTGTCTTCTGTATATGCGCATGCAAGATCACATCTACTTGGGCTTTGGAGGTGCTGATGCCAGTTAAAAATCCTCACATCTGCATGTGCCCTTTATAGAGTCCACCATCTCTGCATGTGCCATTAATTGAATGTGCACCCCCAATGGATTTTGTGGGTAGAGATTCTAACCCTAGTATGTGCTGGAGTATCAGACTGGCTAGTGTGTAAGTGCTAGCATGTTAGCTGGCACATCTAGATGGAGAACAGGCTGGGACAGGGTGTTCTGGGGTCCCGTGAGCCTGGAGGATGCAGGTGTTAGACTGTTTGAACACACAGGTGTTTGCCCTTACCAAGCATGGTTGCCAGTGGTGGGGGAAGACAATTTTGTATGTGCACAAGCAGATGCTGTCCATTGCAACTTATCTTAGAATGGGCCCCGGGCTCTGTAATGTCCACACAGAGCAGGCAGGGCCTGGGGTTTGAAGGTCTCCTCTCATGACATCCTGCCGAGTCCCCTTCCCTCACTAATCTTGTCATTCTATTCAAAACAGTCCTCGAGGGGTTGTTTTGTTTGGCGAGGTCTGTTATTTACAAACCCCATCCTGCTTATAGCTCATGGTTTCATTATCCTCTAGATGTTTACAGAGATCCTTCGCTTCATATTTGCACTATTATTTTCCTGGGGACCCCAGTGGGACTCACCAGCCAGTCATTGTCTGGCTCCTCCTCTCCCTCCCCCCATCCTTTTTACAGATCGGTACATTTCCCCCTCAGCCCTCTGCTATCCCCTGCTTCTCCGAGGTCATTGTCAGTGGCCTGCTGACTTTGTTAGCTAATGTCAGCAACACCCGAAGGTGCATCTCACCTGGAATGTTCTGCTGTCCCCACCTTTCCTACCCTGCTTTCTATTAGGAGCTGGTTTTACAAGGTCGGACTCAATTCCTGATGGTCTTTTCTTCTTGTCCTTGTTTTCTTGCTAAAGGCAGATTTTTAAAAAGTGATTCAGAAGCTCAACCATTTTCAGATCATCATTGAACTCACCTCCTCACATGTATCATTTGCCCGACTGTCTCTCCACTGTCCCTTTCCCTGATCTATTTGTGGAACCCTTTCTTACTCCCCTCACTCCATTCGGTGCATTTTCACTGCCCTTGTCTTGTCCCTGCAGCTGTAATTGGCCCTACACGTTTGTGTGTGCTGGGTTCCTTCTGACGCTTAGGTTCTTGATCGCTTGTGAAGCCAGGTGGGCCAGTCCTTAATCCTCACATTCAGCTTTATCAAAGCACTTCCAGTTTACTGCACCTTAATTAGAGTGCCCGGTAGGAGTCTCCAGCCGGCTTGCACACTCATCAGCCAAATCCTGAGTGCGTTGCCTCACTTTTACTCCGTCTTTACTGAGACAAACTCCCACTGACTGGGTGAAAAGTGAATAAGGGGCTCAGGTCAGGCCTGGGGCCAGGGGCTCAGGTCAGGCCTGGGACCAGGGGCTCTAGGCCTCAGGCCTGGGGCCAGGGGCTCAGGTCAGGCCTGGGGCCAGGGGCTCTAGGCCTCAGGCCTGGGACCAGGGGCTCAAGTCAGGCCTGGACCAGGGGCTCTAGGCCTCAGGCCTGGGGCAGGGGGCTGGGGTGCAGGTTGCCAACCCTCCAGGTTTCACTGGGACTCTCCCAGAATCGGGCTCTATCTCTCTGAGGCTACTGAAGCCAAACCGGGAGATTTTAGGTGCTAAAAGTCCGGTGGTGCAGTGGGGCTAAGGCAGGCTCCCTGCCTGCCCTGGCTCCGTGCCACTCCCAGAAGCGGCCAGCACGTCCTTGCGGTCCCTGGGGAGAGGGTCAGGGGGTCTCTGCACGCTGCCCCCACCCCAAGCGCCGACTCTGCAGCTCCCATTGGCTGGGAACTGTGGCTAAAGGGAGCTGCGAGGGTGGTGCTTGAAGGCAGGGGCAGTGTGTGGAGCTCTCTGTCCCCCGCAGGGATGTGCCGGCTGCTTCCAGGAGTGACGTGGAGCCAGGCTAGGCAGGGAGCCTGCCTTAGCCCCACTGCGCTGCTGACCAGGAGTTGCCTGAGGTAAGCACCGCCCAGCTGGAGCCCGCACCCCTGACCCCCTCCCGCACCCCAACCCCTACCCCAGCCCTGAGCCCCTTCAGCACCCAAACTCCCTCCCAGAGCCTGCTCCCCTCACCCCCTCCTGCACCCCAACCCCCTACCCCAGCCCTGAGCCCCCTTCAGCACCCAAACTCCCTCCCAGAGCTTGCACCCCTCACCCCCTCCTGTACCCCAACCCCCTACCCCAGCCCTGAGCCCCCTCCAGCACCCAAACTCCCTCCCAGAGCTTGCATCCCACACCTCGTCCTGCACCCCAACCCCCTACCTCAGCCCTGAGCCCCCTCCAGCACCCAAACTCCCTCCCAGAGCTTGCATCCCAAACCCTGTCCGGCACCCCAAGCCCCTGCCCAAGGCTCAGCTTGGAGCCCCCTCTCACACTCTGAACCCCCTTGGCCCCAGCCCAGAGCCCGCACCCCCTCCTGCACTCCAACCCACTGCCCCAGCCCGGTTAAAGTGAGTGCGGATGGGGGAGAGCGAGCGACCGAAAGAGGGGGGATGGAGTGAGAGGGGCGGGGCCTCGGAGAAGGGGTGGGGGTGGGGCAAGGGTGTTTGGGTTTGTGTGATTAGACAGTGGGCAACCCTAGGTCTAGGCCTCCATGCCCTCTGAACCGTTGCCTTCAGGGTGAGTAGACAGCAAGTGTGAAAAATCAGGACAGGGGGTGGGGGGTAATAGGAGCCTATATATGTAAAAGATCCAAAAATCAGGACTGTCCCTATAAAATCGGGACATCTGGTCACCCTAGTTGCATTCTGCGAATGCCCATCACTTACGCTGAACTCAAGCAGTGTGCGGTGAGTGTTACCAACTTCCCTGGGATGTTTGTGCTCCAGTGGGTCCCTCTCTCTCAGGAAGAAGCCAGTGCAGGGAGGATTTTGCTGCTTGCTTCATCGACTCAGAGTAGAAGCTGAATCAGGCAGAACCCAGGATTTGGCCTTTTAATTTTATTCTCCATCTCCTGCCTCACTTTGCCTGGTGGAAGCACGTGCCGAAGAAGCTCCTTCCTCTCCACTGTCTCTCTCTAGCTTAGATCCAACCTACTTTCCTCACTCCACTTGGGACTGCAGGGATCTTGGAGCAGGTCCATACCCATTGCCCCACCTGCAGTTCTCTTCCTGGGTCTCTGCAGCCTCACCTCCCTTCACTCCTGTCACTTTTCCCCACAGGGCCTGTGAATGGGGATTCCCAGGGCATTCCTCACCCCTTCCATCACACCCCTGGCACCTGGGAGGCAGTGCAGCACCTTGTACCCCTGTTCTTTCTCTCTCTCCCAGACGTCCCAGGCCACATTCCTCACACTTCAGTCACCGGCCAGGACTGTTTGCCTCCTCTTCCTCTCCCCATCAGCTGGGGCGGTGGGGGGGTGGGAGGGGAGGGGGAACACTGTCTGCTCTCGACCTCTTCTTAGACTGAGATTCAGAGGGAATATGGCATGAGAGGAAATTCAATAAATGAAGAGTCCTGTGCTGATGGAGAAGGGAGGGGGAGAGGGACGGCTACTCAGAGAGGACCCAGTCAGAGAGGGACATAGGCAATAGTCACTATCACGCCTGCATCCCAAGAAAACAATTATCGGAGTCCCTGCCCAGCACAGCAGTGAACGTCTGTCTCTGCTCTCCACTGACGCGAGCACCATTGACGGTGAGGTCAGACTCTGCTACTCTTACTCGTGTGGCGTAGTGCCTTACTCGGGCCCTGATCCAGAGCTCAGCAAAGTCGGTGGAGAGACGCCTAATGGGCTGTGGACCAGGACTCCCTGGGTGGGACTGCTTGCAGGGCAAAGTCCATGTCATTGAGTAAGGGTGGCCGAATCTGGCCCATCGTAAGTATAGAAAATGTGCCGTTAGATTGACGGTTTGTACGGCCCAGTAAGTGTAAAGCCCAGATTCTGGTTACTCTCTCGTCCTCTTCATCGCTTGTCAGCTCGGTATAGCCACCCTGCTGGGGGCTGGCCTGGCCTGGAGCACGTGGGCACAGACAGGGTCACTCCAGGGTGTGTTGGAGGCTGTTGTGTACATAGGAATGTGGGAATTGCCAGACTGGACCAGTCGCAAGGTCCATCTAGTCCAGAATCCTGTCTCGGATGCTGCAGAGGAAGTTGTAGGAATTTGGAGTGTGGGATAATTTGCCCCTGCACAGATCTCGTCCCATTGTCTAATAGTACCCTGGGTTCAACCTGAGCAGTACTGAAAGCAAATCTCTAGCCTGGAGTTCCAGCCTTGCTCCCCACAGTCCCCTGCCTTTAGCAGGTCCCGTGTGTCTAGGCTGCATGTCTGGGGGCCAGTCGCTGGGCGCCTGGCATGGGACGTGGTGAACCCACTTTCCTCCCCCAACCCTGCTTATTCCGGTAGGAGACAGGGGAGGGGGAGGAAGCGGGTTCACCACGTCCCATGCCAGGCACCCAGCGACTGGCACCCAGACATGCAGCCTAGACACACGGGACCTGCTAAAGGCAGGGGACTGTGGGGAGCAAGGCTGGAACTCCAGGCTAGAAATTTGCTTTCAGTACTGCTCAGGTTGAACCCAGGGTACTATTAGACAATGGGACGAGATCTGTGCAGGGGCAAATTATCCCACACTCCAAATTCCTACAACTTCCTCTGCAGCATCGGAGACAGGATTCTGGACTAGATGGACCTTGCGACTGGTCCAGTCTGGCAATTCCCACATTCCTATGTACACAACAGCCTCCA
>NC_048304.1:126120259-126147314 GCF_013100865.1 Trachemys scripta elegans | reverse complement strand
GCCGGGGGGTGGGGAATGGGTCAGTCTAGTGGGCTCCCAGTGGCCCCTGTGTCTGATCCGGACTGGGTGGGTGGCGAGGCGTGACCTGGGCTGATATGGGGGCAATGGGGGGCCTCAGATCAGCCAGGGGGTTGTGGTGGTTCTAGAAGGTGGGTGACCGGCCCCTCCCTGGGTTATTTCCTGTTCTCCACAATGGGTCACCTGAACACTAGCCATGCTCGGGGGTCTCCCCTCTTACTTCTAGGCCCCATTGCCCTGCAGCTGCCCCAGGCCATGCTCAGTGCTCACTTCCCATTTGGCCTCCAGCCCCCCTTGGGCCCCATGCTCTGCCCCCCTTGGGCCCTTTCCCTGTGCTAAGCTGAGCCAGGATGCTGGCAGCCAGGCCCTTAGAGGAGGCGGTCCGGTGGGTGGCGGGTGGAGGCAGAGTCAGAAGGCCTGGTGGGCTGGCTCCGTTTCAGGACTACCCCCGCACTGTGTGACCTTGGATGGGTTGCCTCCTTGCGCAAAGTAAAGCTGGGTGGGAGGGAGGCGTGATCTTTGTCCTCGGCACAGGAGGCAGGGTCCAGGCTGAGTCTGGTAAAGTTCAGATGGTGAGGTGCTGGGACAGAAGGTCCTAGAGAGGTGCGAAGGGTTAGCGTGTGATCTGCCTTTGTAGGGTGCCAGCGCCATGACCGAACTCTCTAGTCAGTGCTGTGCCCTCCCACATAGGTTTCCCCTACTCAGCCCTGCCCCAGGTAATGCGCCCGACCCTGGGAATCGGGCACTATCGCCACCGAGGGCAGAATGGACGTCAGTCTGCACACTTCATTCAGTAAGAACTACTCTTGAGTGGTGTCGAGAGAGCAGATTGGTGCCAGTGTGACCCTTGCACTGGACACCTGTCTGGGGGAGAACTAGTAACTCATCTCACGTCAGGGTGAATGAACAGTTGTTGAGGGCAACTATTTTCAGTCTCTAATGCCCCTAGTTGCCTTGAAACCAGTGCCAGAGGCAGAGGTCTGTATCCTAATCTTTGTCCAAATTCAGTCTTTCTCATTCTGATTCTGTTCCATTTAGGGAACAATATGGGAGCCCCCTGGTGTAAAATGGCCCAGACTCCATAATTGCAGAGTGGATCCCAGATGCCTGTTCCTGGCAGAGCCCAGTGGAGGGGAATTGATTCTAAGATTCCCTGCTGGCACGGTCAGCTCTGCTCTCCCTTCCAAGGCAGATAACTGGAGTTCCATGCCGTATGTTGTGCGTAGGCCTTTAGGGTTAGACAGATGCTAAATAACCCATGGCCCTTTTCTCAAGACCTAGGGTTTGCCCCAGCATCTCTTCATCTCAGCTAGTCTGCAGCATGTTGTATGCTGTTTTCCCGTCCTGCTTCTGACTTACATGCAGAGGGGGCTGCATTTCTCTGCACATGTGGACTGGTTTAGAAAGCATTTTGTCCTGAAAGGTGCTGAGGAAATGTTATTTCAGTTACAGTCACTTCCCTGTGACATGGATTTACCAGTTCCATCAAGCATGCTCAGTGCTGTCGGGAATGGACAGGAAGACTCATCCCTGCTCCACAGAGCTTACGAGCCTAATCCACAGCATGTGCACTGGATGGTAGGAAGGTGGCACTACTTGGATCACTATAAGTCAGGTGCTTCTGTGTGGGGAGTCTGTCCAGAAGCAGCATTGCTAGTGTAGTGCAGCTTGTACTGTCCCTTGGCGTTTGGAAGGTTAACAGAATTCTTCTAATCACTTCCTAATTTAGCTTCTTTACTCATGAAATGTTTTGATGGGGAACCTGGGGGTGGGGGAGGGAGGTGCTATGGCCTATGGATTCCAGAGACGGTCTGTAAAGGACACATCCCAGGTCATAAGAAAACGTACCGTTCCCCTCCTATCCTGCCCTCCCCATGGCCTCAACCTCTGGATCTGAACAGCAATTGCGAGAATGGGAAAGAGACCTAGTCTAATAACTGTGGGTAAGTTTTTCTGGCTGGCTGTCCCCTCGGGACATGGCTTGTGGAGTGTCAGACTCTCCTTTTCTCTCTTACAGCCTATCGCACAGATGAGGGGCAGCCCTGGGTCCTGCCAGTGGTGAAGAAAGTTGAGCAGAAGATCGCCAATGATGCCAGCTTGAACCATGAATACCTGCCGATCCTTGGCCTGCCTGAGTTCCGGGCCAACGCTTCAAGGATCGCGCTTGGGGAGGACAGTTGTGCTATTAAGGAGAATCGTGTAAGCTCTGGGGGGAAGCGACTCCTTGCTGAGACATACTGGTGACTGGGGTCTCTGGAGGGGTCCTGGAAGGTGGGATAGATCTTGCCAGGATTGCAGAGTTTGCCCTGACTGGTCTGGCACTGAGCTCAGTTTCAAGTCTGCATTCTGGCTGCATGGAGCTGTTGGTGTGAATGCTCAGAGCTCTCTGAACATGCAGGGTTTAGGCTCCTATCTAGATGCTGAATACCAGAAACCGATAGGAAACCTCTCCCAGAGGGAAGGCAGAAGATCTGGGTCCTGCCACCTGATGTTGAACCATGGCCAGGCATCTGCCCTAGGACTCTGATGGGAAGGGTCAACGGGTGTGACAGAAACAGCTGAACCTGCCAAGGCCCAAAGGGGGTGTGAGAAATGCGAGAGAAGCTGTTTAAGGAGGGATGACAGCAGGATTGGAGCTGGGGGTAGATGATGTGATGTGGAGTTATTTAGGTGTGTTAGTGCATCCCATGGTCAGTGCTGAACTACATGGCTGCAGTATGAAAGTCCTGGTTGGCCTGGAAGCAGGTGCTCTGATACCATGGTATGGGGCCCTATAAGGAGCTAAATAGTTAGTGGTCACTGAGGAGCAGAGCTTGCCCCGGTATGGCAGAGGAGCTGCTGCTCTGAGGTCAGGAAGCCTGGCCTAGGAGGTGCTGTTCTGGGCTGTGGCAACGAAAGGGATCTGCCTCCGATTGGATGAGGGGTGCTGAATTCTTGGTCTGTGGGGGGTTGATCCCTTTAGTAATTGGAGGCCAGCGAGGCTCATCTCACTCTGTCCCTTTCTGATGTTTCCTTGTTATCTCTGCACTGATGCCATCTGTTGGTGGCAGGCTCTTTGTGACCCCCTCTGCCTTCCAGGTAGGAGGCGTTCAGTGCTTGGGCGGGACTGGTGCACTGCGCATCGGAGCAGAGTTCCTGCGGCGCTGGTACAATGGAAACAACAACACAACAACTCCTGTCTACATCTCTTCTCCTTCCTGGGGTGAGTGCTGCAGCGTGTTCATGCTTACTGCTCACTGGAGCCTGCAGGACAAGTGGGTAAGGTGGGAGCAACCCAGCCAGACTCTTCACACTGGGGGGCGGGGTGTCTCATACGAACAAGGGAGAGGTTCACCCCCTCCTCCGTGGGTGGTGTGGCGGGAGGCAACCTAAGTCAGGACTGGAGGAACTGGCTGGCTCAGGGGCAGCTCTCCAGTACAGATGGACTGGTCTTCTCTCTCCTCAGAGAACCATAACTCTGTGTTTGTGAACGCTGGCTTTAAGGACATCCGGGCCTATCGCTACTGGGATGCTGCTAAGAGGGGGCTGGACCTGGAGGGGCTCCTGGAGGACATGGAGGTGGGTAAGAGTGCCTTGGAGAGGAGAGCTCCTGAGCTGCATCCAAAGGCACCAGCGGCCCTAGTTTTGGATCAGCCAGGCCCTTCTGGGCAGGAGCCTGCCAGTTTTCTGCCTGGGGGGACTGGAGCCAGATGTGTGATAGTCCAGCACAGTGGCCAAGGCAGCTGGTGGCTGACTGGATGTGGGCCCTCGGCTGTGTGCGCGTGACTGAGAACTGCTCTTTCATCAGAGTGCACCGGAGTTCTCCATCTTTATTCTGCATGCCTGTGCGCACAACCCAACTGGCACAGACCCCACTCTGGAGCAGTGGAAACAGATTGCTGCTGTCATGAAGGTATCTGCACTGAGGAGACTGGTGGGGAGAGGGCTGTAGTATGGCCAGGAAGCCCTTGAGCCAACCAGAGCACAAACAGGACTCTAGACTCTATTTGGGGGAGAGGTGGGGGTGGGCAAAGCTGAGTGAGGGGTGGGAGAAAGGGCCCCTCCCCGGTGAGTTGTTGGAGGCTTTGGTAAGAATGAGGAGGGGCTGGGACCAGCAGAAGTCTGCTCTTGGACACCACACGATGTTTAAATTGCCCCAGTTCTGCTTGTGCTGCTAACTTGCCTCTAATCTCTGGCTCTGGCTGGTACATGTGCATCTGGAAAGACTGCCCTCTCTTTCTCTCCTGGGTGCCTGTCCCCCAAAGAACACGCTAGCCAGGTAAAGGGGACACCTCTGTCTTTCTCCCCGGTGGTGTGGGAGGCAGCTGCTGCTGTTTCCTTGCAGTGGCCGTCCTCTCCCATCCGCTGGGCTGTGATTTGACACACTCCCCAGCTTGTCTCTAAGTCTCCCTCTTCATTCAAGTCCTAATGACAGTGCTCCAGTCAGGCTTGAAGGGGTTCCCACCCTGCCCCAGATTCACACTGACTCTTAAAGGACTTCCCAGCAGATTAGCCCACCCTGTTTGGGTGAGGGGAGGGGGCAGAAATGGGGACAAGGGGTTCTTAGGGGTAGGGGCGGGGTCTCCCCTCTAATTATCTTCCTGTCTGCAGCGCCGGTTCCTGTTCCCATTCTTTGACTCAGCCTATCAGGGCTTTGCCTCCGGCTGCCTGGACAGAGATGCCTGGGCCGTGCGGTACTTTGTCTCTGAGGGCTTCGAACTCTTCTGTGCTCAGTCCTTCTCCAAGAACTTCGGGCTCTACAGTGAGTATCCATCTGGCAGCAGCTAACCCTGCAGCTTGGTCCAGCCTCCCTGGGAGTGGTGGGTGAAGCCTGCCGGGATGTGGGGCACAGGGGCTGGGTCCAGTGGCTCACGTCTCCATGTCTGTCTCCAGATGAGCGAGTGGGGAACTTGAGTGTGGTGGGGAAGGACACTGACAACGTGCAGCGTGTCCTTTCCCAGATGGAGAAGATTGTCCGCACCATCTGGTCCAACCCTCCCTCACAAGGAGCACGTATCGTGGCTACCACCCTCACCTGCCCACAGCTCTTCGCTGAGTGGTAAGTGGTGCCGGTTCCAAAATGGGGTGTTGAAGGGAGGAGCTGTCATACCGGGGCATGGATAGACATGGCTAAATTCCACTACTGGCTCACTCTCTCCCCTTCACAGGAAGGACAATGTGAAGACAATGGCAGATCGGGTCTTGCTAATGCGGTCGGAGCTCAAGGCCCGGCTCCAGGCTCTTGGGACCCCAGGCACCTGGAATCACATCACGGAGCAGATTGGCATGTTCAGTTTCACAGGGCTGAACCGTAAGTATCAATGAACCTGATGCTGTTGCAGCAGGAGGTGAGCTCAGGGGCATGGAACTGAGTGGGGTTGGGCTGCAGGAACCCAAGTTGGATTCCCTGAAGAACTTCTCCAGTGTCTTTCTGGGGTGCAGTCTTGGGCTTCTGATGGGTAGTAGGAAAGTCTGGATGGAGAGCAGTCACCTGGCCTGCTCTTTACAGCACCTCCTGCTGGGTCTGGCCAGGACTGGAGTAGCTTAGAGCTCACCCCACAGCCAGTGCCCTGCTGTTCTCTCTACTCGTCTTCTGCTTGGAGAGGCTGGGTTTGGAGCAGCTCTATGCTTTATTTCACTGGCCAGGTCCTCAACCCCTTCTCTCCGTTCTGAAAGCCGGTGAGATGCAGCACTGAGCTGTGCTCTGGGATTTCCAGGTCTCCCACATGGCTGACCTGACTTCTCTTGAATGTTTCCCCAGCTAAGCAAGTGGAGTACATGATCAAGGAGAAGCACATCTACCTGATGGCCAGTGGACGCATCAACATGTGCGGCCTGACCACCAAGAACCTGGACTATGTGGCCAGCTCCATCCACGAAGCTGTCACCAAGTTCCAGTGAAGAACCCAAACCCCTGAACTCCCATCGGAACCCACCAAAGCAGTAGTGTGTAGTCTCTGTTCCCTGCTCATAATTCCCCTCCATCACCCCTGTTAGGGTTTAATAAGGATGGGGAACAGTGGCTATATCAGGGATATCAGTCTGCCTGCGTCTCTGAAAGCCCACTTATAATACAGGCCAGTGCCCTCCTGGGGCTGGTGGCAAAGTAAGCCATCTTGTCTCTCATTTGGCTGACAGCAGCCATATGCGCTGGGACCCAGACATCTCAAAGCTGCCTATTTCTGTGCAACCAAATAGACCCAGTAGAACCAAAATGGTTTGGCCCAGTCAACTCCTGTACAGGTGCAGTGCATTGTGGGATAGGTGCCCAAATTCATGGGCCCTCTTGTCCTGTCTGTGGGTTGGAGGCACTGTAACATTTCAGGGAGTGAGCCTATTGTTGGCTTTCACCTCACATGAGCAAAGAGTGATGGTTTCTTTGTGTCGCTGCTTCTTTATGTTGCTGAAAGAAAATAAACCTCCATCTCCGATGGATGCCTTGCTGGGTGCTTGTCCTGCTGCCTGTGATCTGTGTCTGCATTGCTGGGTAACTCCCTAAACTGGCATTGACATGCTGCTGGCAGAGGGAAGATGGGACATAACCTTGCGTGGCCAGACTCTTAACTATTGCAGTAGGCTCCAGCCTTGGAGTGCTGAACTGCTGGGGGGGGGGGGACGGACTCCTCTGCCCATCTCCCTCCTCCCCACCCCCCCAAGCAATAGCAGCCCTCTGTCCCACGTCCACAATAAAAGCCCTATGACCCAAGGCTTCATCTTATTTTAAAGAAGAGACTTGTCCAGAGGTTCATTCTTTGATGGCGTCTCATGGCTACTTTCCCTTCCCATTTACCATCGCATCTAGGAAAGTTCTGATGAATCCAAAGTGTGTCCTTGAATAACTAATCAATTCGCTCCCCATGTATCGCTTCTGTTTCTTTGCCTGGCTTTCCTCTGCCGGTGTATGTGCATGTTTCCCCCTTGGTGAGATGTTGCCCAGACATCTGATGATCTCCTCCACAGGGGACTTCTTCTCTGGATCATAGCCCCTGTCCCACGGGTGGTTCCATTCCTCAGAGTCGATCCTATTTCTTCTCCTGCAGCAGTTGCTGCTGGAGGCCCATGGGCTGCATCCTCCTCACTACAGGCATCTGGGCACTACGCCATGGAGAACTAAGACTCCTGTAGAAGCAGTGGGAGAGGAGGAGAGCTAGGACCATCCAGCAAACCATTTCTCTGCACAGAGCCAGCCAGGGCTCTGTGGACCAGTTTAGGAAATGTGGATGTAGCCCCTGTTTGAACAGATCTTTGTTCAGAGCAGCATGACCTATCTGCTCTTTCCTATTGCAGCAGTAGGTCAGGTCTGAAGTTTAGTCACTCTGCTGGGTTAAGCTCACTTTGTAGAGTGGCATTTGTAAGTGTTGCGCTGCTTCACAGCACCAAATACACACTAGTGCTAGAAAGGGCATGAGTGGGGGGGGGGGGTGCAAGAAGGGTAGCAGGGATGCATTGTCTAGCTGTCGTTGCTGAAGCACAGGAGTGGGAATTGGACAGCCGTGCTGTGACCCTTGGCAAGTCACTTAACCTCTGTACCTCTTCCCCATCTGTGAAAGGGAAAGTGCGGTTGAGTGCAGTGCGAAAGGCACCCTTTCCTGTATCATAGCTTGTGGTTGTGCCACGGGATGTGTGCAGAGGGGCCTTTCCTTGGAGGCTCCTGTCCTATCCATGACTCCTCGTTTTCCTCACCCCAAAACTCTGCAGAGCCAGAGCAATAGAATCTCTCCCATGGCTCCATTCAGAACTCAAATGGATGCACTGATTTGGGCCAAATGTGGCTCATCTGGGAGACTGAAGCGTGGCTGGAACTTCCTCCAACCCTGTGTGTTTCCCCTGGAGGCTGCCTCGAGCCTTATCTCTGCTTTAGCTCCAGCAGTGGGAGCAATGGAGGGAGAAGACCAGGAAGATGCCCTGTGTAGGTACAGCCCCTACTGCCATGCAAGTGTCCCTCCCCCCATCATTCGTGAGGCATGCGTGAGTGGAGGAAGCAGGGGCCTGCACAGCCGGGCCTCCGGGGCTCTCTCACCAGGGCATGAGGGCAGCAGTGCCTGGAAGCTCACACTGCTTCCATTTGCCTTCTAGACCCAGCACATTTTGCTTCTCTTATGTCTGCGACAGCCACGAAATTCATCGCTTACAGCTTTTCCTGGCCACAGCACTGGCAAATCGGTTCTTCGCCCAGTCCTCTGTGTGACATTAAGAGGATGGAGTAGCTACGTCTCCAGCTCTACACAGTGCTTTAGAGATGGCCACACTCTCACTACACCATTAACGTTTAGTCCTGCAGAGCCCCCCTGAGAAAAGGGCTTTCTCCAGCTTATGCTGGGCCACGCTCTGACCCAGAGCTTTACATGCCCCCCACAGGGAGGTGGTAGCTGAACCCAGGCAGCCTGACACCCTCTCCTGTGTGTCAATCAAGTGATGGTCTTGCTCAGCATGGGGAGGACATGTGTCAAGTGCTTAGAGCTCAGGCCTGGACCTCCAGCAGTCTGCTCTCTACCTGCCTGTGTGTGGCCCTGGGTAAGTCTCCCTGCTCCAGGGCTACTCCCCACACCCCCCTCGCAGAGAGAAAAGCTTTAAATACAGCCTTCCCCTGAGTGCAGGCAGCGAGTCACCTGCATCACGGCAGCCCTGGGGGGAGGGTTGTGAAATGCTGGTGAGCTCTGCAGGAGGGTGCCAAAGTGCTACAACAGCTAGTAGGAGTGAGGGCAAGGTGGCAGTGGGTGTGGTGCAAGGGGCTGGCCCTTAGAAAGGGAAACCTGAGGCTGAATGTGAGGTCAGGCTGCTTGCCGGGCAATGTGACTGCACCAGTCTCCTGGGGAGGGGGAATCTGCCCCCCAGGCTGGCAGCAGCTCTGAAGCTAGCAGGCTTGGCGCTAAGGGGGCTGTTTGGGGAGAGGGGATTAGGATGCAGCTTGTTCTGCTGCAGGCAGAGGGGGCTCTCAGGCTGTACACGCTGCAGGCAGAGGTTGCTTTCCCCTTCCTGCCAGTAACTGGCCGGGGGAGCTGCGAGGGAACGGAGCAGCTGTGCCATGCAGCAGTGATTTTTCCCCCCCCCCCCATGTCTGTGGGGAGGAGAACCTGGCACAGTTCAGGCCTTTAAACAGCAGCGTCTCCTGCACTGGCCCAGACAGAGGCAGAGCCGCTCAGGGAGGGATGGCTTTTAATGTAAAGGATCTACATTGCATTCAGCCTCCACAGCTGCGATTTAAAACTCTCTGTAACATTCTGATGCCAACATGTGGCTCTGAGCTGAGGCCTGTCGCAGGGCCATGGTGGTTGAAGCGCAGCTCTGAGCGTCCCTTTCCCCAGGTGGGGGGAGGGATATACTTGGTGCTGGGCGGGGCCTGAGGCCCACACCTGGCCAGTGCCTGTGGGATGGGCAGTTCACTGCTCCCGGGGGGGACAGACTGAAGTGCCAGGGCAGGTTTTGACTGTCACTGCACAAATGTGCAGGGTCTCCTGAGTGTCCCACTGTGTGTGGTGGGAGGGGATGGGCACTGCCCAGAGCATGGCGCTCCTTGGGGCAGGACCACATCTCGTTATGGCTGCAGCGCCCAGCGCTATGGGGCCCTGACTCAAAAGGGGCTGGGAGCTGCTGTTAAGTATGAAATGATGCTCTGGGCAGCCTGAGCTGGGCTGCCTCTCCCTGCTTCTTGCCGCAGGGGAACCACGCCCCAGGCACTGCCACTTTTCTCTTCTTCTCCTCGGTGAGATGGAACGCCTGGCAGCAGGGCAGCAGCCGGCCACGTGCCCCGGCTTCCTGGCAAGTCCAGGGCTGCCGCCTCTGCTTCAGTCCCAGCTGGGGGCCTTGCCTTTCTCGCCTGGGGCTCTACGCACGTCCTTGAGGGAGGGCAGGTGTTGGGTGGGCAGGCAGCGGCGTGCAGACCCGCTGCTGTCGCACACGACGCGCGCAGGAGGCTCTCATGCTGCAGACCTGAAAGAAAAGCAGCTGTTTAATGCTCGTAGTTCCCCCTCCCTGCTCTCCAGAGCCCCCCGGGCCTCCCAGTGCCCCCCTCTCCTCCCGAGCCAGGCTGCAGGGTGTTAAGTCTCAGGGCTGGGCTCGGGGCCTGCATTCAGCAGCTTGGGGACTCCCTAAACAAGGACATGCCAGGAGCCCCCACAGGTTGCACCCGCTAATTCCATTGAGCAGCCGGGCTGAGAGCAGCTATCCAGAGGGGCAGATGCTGGTTTTGAAAGCATTATGGACGTGTCCCTGTGGGGGGTGTGTGTGTGTGTGTGTATGTGTGTGGGGGGGTGTTTGATGGCAGCCCCTGACCAGCTTTCCAGGCCCTGCTCTGAGCACACGCTGCAAGGGTGTCCCCCCAGTGCCTGGGGCAGGCCGTGCGGGGTGGGGGTGGTGTCTCTTTCCAGCAGCAGTATTGAGGGGTCTGTTCACACCTCCAGGCTACATGGGACTCCAGCGCCGCGCTCCAGCCACGCTGCCGCTCAGGTGATTAACGGCGCTCGGTTGGAATTCTCCTCCGGCGGCGTCTCGCCATCTGGGGACTGCCTCCTCTTCCGCCCACCTGCAAACAGCGGCCAGCCTGGGCTCAGTGCCCCGTGGGTCCCCAGACAGCGCTGTCCCGCCCTGGGGATGCTGCACTAGGGGAGGGGACAGCCCAGGCCCTTCATAGCACCTGGAGGCTGCTGGGTACTAGGAGCTAGTGGAGCCAGTTCCCCCAATGCTACAGCGGGGGGTGCTATTGCAGGGTGCAGTACCGCCTGCTGCCACCAGGGAAGGTGGAGAACTGGGCTCCCTGCAGCTGCTCCATCGCCCCAGTGCTTGTCCAGGCCCAGCAACAAGCAGCGTAACGGGAAGGGAGGGACCCCGGGGCTGGGCGGGCAGATCTGAGCGTAGGTGAAGGGGGGCAGTAGTAGACGAGGCTTCTTTCCCTTCCCCTCTCCCCATTCGGGCCCCAGGTTTTCACTCGATGTTAGTTGTTGGGTGCGGAACTGGTACCTGCAGCCTCCCTGCTGTTTGGGGCCCTGGCTGTCCTGCCCTGCACTGTATGTGCCCCCCGTACACCACTGGGGGCTGTGTGCCTGACTGGGCTCCCACGTTCTCCCCCCTGCCCTGGGGCTGGCTGGGTGCTTCACTCACTCAGTGTCCTCAGCAGCTTCTTGCCCAGGGTCTCCTCGGTGCCGCTCGCTGTCTCTCTGTTCGGGCTCTCTGGCTCCAGGGGGATGTCACAGCATTCGCTGGCTGCAACGGAGGAAGGTAAGAGCAGTGCTATCTCCGGGCAGGGCTCTCTGGAGCATCTTGGGCACCCGATGGGTGCATCCTCCAATTCCCTCCCCCCCCCTCCAGTGCAGCCACCCCTTCCAATACGCTAGTGGGGGCACATCCATCCCATGGGCCAGATCCCACCCCGGGGACTTACCCTGCCGCTTGCTGTTCTCCTCGTTGTCTGCCAGTTCCTCCCTGATGAAGGGGATTCCCTCCACGCGGAGGAACATGGAGTTGTTGGGGCTGCGGAGCCCGTCTGACCGGCTGCCTGTGGGAGACACCCCCATCCCTGGCGCGGGGAGGGGAAGTGTGTCAGTGTGAGCATCGGGGCCCAGGGGTGAATACGTGCCACGGGCAAGGCCCCGAGCGTGAAGGGATGTGTGTGTGTGCAGCTGGTGGTGTCGGGGTCTGATGGGTGCTAGGGAGTGTCGGAGGCTTGTGGGGAGTGGCTTGCCTGTGGGACTGGCCGTCAGGCGGCCATGGGGTGACTTACAAATGATGCTGTTCCTCTCATTCAGGAGGGTGGGAGTGGGGTCCTCCTTCGGGGTCTGTGGGGTCCCCCGGGCCGTCGGGGCCTTGGTGGAGTTGCCATCATTGAACGCCTCCATGTCGGGGGACTGGGGTGAGCTGTCCATGCGGCTGGCGGCCAGTGCGTTCTGGTACTGCTGCCGGGTGATCTGGCACAGGACAGACAAGCGAGCTCAGCTGGGCGAGTTCGGGGCCGTGGGGATGCCTGGTAGTTCAGCAGGGTGTGAACTGAGCTTCCAGGGGCATGGCCAGCTGCCTGGCTCCAAGTCCTTGGGGGAGCAACACTGCCTGCCTGCTGGGGGTGACGTTCACCTCTGTGTGGGGACAGCATCCAACCATGCCCCACTGAGGTCCTACTTAATCCTTGTTCTGGAGACTTCAGTGGGGCCTAGGCCTTGCGGCTCATCCCTGCACCGGGGGAAGTTCACACTGATACAGCAAATTGCTCTAATCCACATGATGCCCTGGCCCCTCCACCTGGGGGAGCAGCTGCTCCCCACCTGGTTATTTATCGTAGGGCTATTTACTGCATAAAGGCACTGGGTGCGCTAGGCAGAGCCTGCAAAGGGAGAGGGCTGTGTATGCGTGGCTGATAGAGACAACTCAGCGCTCGCATTGCCAAACGCAGCACGAGCCATCTCTGGAAAGCCATCGAGCTGGGCCCAGCGCCCAGGGACAGCACTAGCAGCTGGCTGGAAAGGCCCCGTTGCACCTCCTGATGGGGCAGCTGGACTCCCACCAGCGCCCTGCTTCTGTTCCTTTCCATCACTTGCTGCTTGTTCAGCGCCCTGCGGAGTCAGCGGGGTGTGTGTGTGTGTGTGTGTGTGTGTGTAAGGTTGTGACACAGATGTGCCCAGGCAGGTGTACTATTCCTGTGTTCGACCCTCCTCCCAATATTTTACTGAAAGGGGTCGTGGGTGGTCTCTGCCAAAAGCCAAGAACTCACTGGCTAGTGTGGTTATTCCAGGATGCTTGTACACCCAACATTTTTAGAGTTATGTGACAGGTAGAATATTATATTTAAAAAGGCGACCTGAACACCGAGCTAGATTGGCATGGGGGGACAAGGACAGTTACACTAGGGTCATAGGAGGAACAAGAGTGAAATCAGTGGGGGAATTTGCTCAATAGCTTAGCTGTCTATACACAAATTCAAGGAGTACGGGGAATAAACAGGAAGAACTGGAAGTATTAGTACATAAGCTTAATTATGGCTTAATTGGCATTACAGACTTGGTGGGATAAATCTGCTGATTGGAATATTGCTATAGCAGGGTACAGCTTGTTCAGAAGGGTCAGTCGGGAAAAGGGAGGAGGTGTTGCCTTGTACATCAAGAATATATACACCTGTTCTGAGGTGGTGAGTGTCAGACCAGTTGAAAATCTCTGGGTAAAGATAAAAGGGGGGAAAATAGAGGTGATGTCATGGTAGGTGTCTACTATAGACCACCAAATCAGGAAAAGGAGGTGGATGAAGCATTTCTAGAATAATAGAAATATCCAAAACACACAACGCGGTAGTAATGGGGGACTCTAACTTCCCAGACATCTGTTGGAAAAGTCATATGGCAAAACACAAAATTTACCATAAGTTCTTGGAATGTGTTGAGGACAACTTCTTGTTCCAGAAGGTGGAGGAAGTAAATAAGTGGGCAGCCGTTTTAGACTTGATTCTGACCAACAGGATGGAATTGGTTGTGAATCTGAAGGTGGAAGGCAATTTGGGTGAAGGTGTCATGAAATGAGAGATTTCATGATTCAAAGGAAAGGAAGGAGTGAGCGCAGCAGAATAAGGACAATAGACTTCAAAAAAGCAAATTTTAACAAACTCAGAGAACTGGTAGGTTAGGTCTCATGGGAAGCAAGTCTAAGAGGAAAAACAATTGAAGACAGTTGGCAGTTTCTCAATGAGACAATGTTAAAGGCAGAACTGCAAACTATCCCAATGCAAAGAAAAGACAGAAAGAATAGTAAGAGGCCAATATGGCTCCATCAGGAGTTATTTAATGATCTGAAAATCAAAAAGGAATCCTACAAAAGGCGGAAACATGGATGAATTGCTAAGGACGAGTATACAAGAATAGCACAAGCACGTGAGGACAAAATCAGAAAGGCTAAGGCACAGAATGAGTTACACCTAGCAAGGGACATAAAAGGCAATAAGAGGTTCCTTAAATACATTCGGAGCAAGAGAAAGATGAAGGAAAGTGTAGGTCCGCTGGTGTCCAGATGCTCAACACGATTAATACTAACAACAAGGGGGAAGGAACACAAGCCAAAATAAGGAAAGAACAGGCTAAAGAATATGTTGGTATGCTAGATGCATTCAGTTTGGCAGAGCCTGATGAAATTCATCCTAGGGTACTTAAGGAACTAGCTGAAACAATATTGGAGCCATTAGCAATTATCTTTGAGAATTCCTGGAGGATTGTGACACCCCAGAGGACTGAAGAAAGGTAACAATAATGCCTATATTTAAAAAAGAACAAAGAAGACCTAGGGAATTATAGAGCAGGCAACCTAATTTCGATACCTCAAAAGACTCAGGAACAAATGATTAAACAATTTGTAAACACCTAGAGGCTAATGGGGTTATGAGGAATAACCAGCATGGATTTGTCAAGAACAAATTATGCCAAACCAACCTAATTTCCTTCGTTGACAGGGTTCCTGACCTAGTAGATAGAGGTGAGCAGTAGGTGTGATATATCTTGGTTTTAGTGAGGTTTTTGATATAGTTCCTCATGACATTCTCCTACGCAAACTAGGAAAATGTGGTCTAGACGAAATTACTAGAAGGTGGGTGCTTAATTGGTTGAAAGACCATACTTGAAGAGTAGTTATCAATGGTTTGCTGTCAAAGTGGGAGGGCATATCCAGTGGGGTCCTGCAGGGTCAGTCCTAAGACTGGCACTATTCAGTATTTTCATGAAGAACTTGGATAATGGAGTGGAGAGTTTGCTTTTAAAATTAGTGAACAACACCAAGTTGGGAGGGGTTGCGTGCAACACCTGGGGGGGCAGAAATAGAATTGGTCTGAATTCAGTAATATGACATTCAATAAAGACAAGTGCAAAGTACTACACTAGGGAAGGAAAAATCGAATGTACAACCACAAAATGAGGCCTGACTGGGTAGGTGGCAGTGCTGCTGGAAAGGATCTGGGGGTTAGAATGGATCACAGTTTGAATAGAAGTCAACAGAGTCATACAGTTGTGAAAAAGGTGACCCTAATTCTGGGGTGTATTAACAGGAGTCTCGTATGTAAGACACGGGAGGTCAACGTCCTGCTCTTCTAGGCATTAGTGAGGCTTCAGCTGGATTCTGTGTCTAAAGGCTTGTCTTCGCAGTGGGTGTTGGTTTAGCAGGTCTAATGAAGGCCCACTAAATCGACGGCAGAGCGCTCTCTGGTCGACCCCCGGTACTCCAGCTCCCTGAGAAGGGTAAGGGACGTTGACTGGAGAGCGTCTCCCGTGGACACAGCGCAGTGAAGCCACCAGGGTAAGTAGTTATTCACGTAGCTGGAGCAGTGTAACTTAGGTTGACTTCCCCCGGTAGTGAAGACAAGCCCTAATTCTGGGCACCACACGTTAGGAAAGATGTGGGCAAACTGGAGAAAGTCCAGAGGGGAGCAACAACATGATAAAAGTTTAGAAAACTAGACCTATGTGGAAAGGGTAAAAAAACTGGGCATGTTTAGTTTTGAGAAAGGAAAATGAGGGGGGACGTGATAAGTCTTAAAATCTGTTAAGGGCTGTTCTACAGAGGACGGGGATCAATTGTTCTCCTTGGCCCCTGAAGGTAGGACAAGAACTAATGGGCTTAATGTGCAGCAAGGGAGATTTAGGTTAGATATTAGGAAAGCTTTCTAACTCTATGGGTAGCTACACTCCAGAATAGGCTCTAAGGCAGGCTGTGGCATCCTGGTCATTGGAGGTTTTTAAGAACAGGTTGGGCAAACACCTGGCAGGGAGATTCTAGGTTAACATGGTCCTGCTCCCACACAGGGGGCTGGAATAGTTGACCTCTCGAGGTCCCTTCAGGCCCTACATTTCCATGATTCTATGATTATGCTCCAAACCCTTTGTTGGAAGTGAAGCGTAATCACCTGAGGTGAGGCGGGTGTCAGCGCACTCAAGAATAAGATCAACAACTTTCAACCCAGCCCAACCCTGCATTTGCAGTCTGGACCAGGTGCAGTCTGGAGCATTTTCAAAGACAAAAAGAACCCCAAGAAAAGACTCTGCCTAGGGGCCCTCAGGGCCGAGCTGGAGCTGATGAAACGCCCTGGTTCTGAAAAGGGACAAAGTCTGGGACTCTGTAAGAGAAGACAAAATGGCCCAAGATGTCCTCCGTTACAGAGTCGATGCTCTGCCAGCAGGAGCGTCTCATGAAAAGTGGCTCCCAGCTCTCTGGACTGGACAGCGCTGTATGGACCGAGCGCTGGGTGAGAAATCCCTTAAGAAAGGAACTGGTTAATAAGTAGAGGCTATAGATTGCTGTCATGGGGTATAGGCCTCAGGTGGGCCTCGCAACCACGGAGTTAATGCAGGACCCACGGGCCATGCTGACTGGCAGCCTGACCACAGTTGGGGATAAAAGAGCCTAGAAGCAGGGGGTGGGGGCTGCCAGAGGAGCAAGAGGGGGCTGCCAGCGAGCTGGTGAGAAGCCACCCCAGAGTGGCAAGAGCCCAAGGGAGGGACGGCCAGAGCCACAGGCTGCAGCAGCCGCCAGCCCCAGGGAGCTGGGGCAGGAGAATTGTGGAGGACTGGTTCTGCCTGCCTGGATTAAGGGCCCTGAGCTGGACCCAGTGGAGTGGGTGAGTCTGGGTTTCCTTACCCACCCCCTTACAAAGCAAAGGGGTTCCAGGTCTCGTGAGGACAAGGGCTGGCTAGCTCCTGTCAAACATAAGGGGTGCCCCATACGCCCCCGTGGGGCAGAAATTAATGTCCTTGTCTCCACGATAGGTTGAGAGAGATTCAGACAAGGACAGATTGACAGCCCTGCCGATCCAAGCAGACTCTGTGCAATGCCCCGTCTGGCCTACGGGGGGCGCTGACACATGGGGTACCAGGCCACCATTGCATTTTATGTTTGTCTTTTACCTGTAACCTGGTGTTTCTAATAGTTTAACTTGCCTTTGTTCGAATCCTTATCTCAAACCTGGTTCAATACACTTCGGTTTGGTTTGACCTGGCGCTAAGGAGAGCGAGCTGAGGAGAAGCCAGTAACCTCGGGTGCTGCTTCGGGGGAGGCAGCGGATGGGTGCACGGTGCGGGTGCCCAGACGACAAGGGGCTGGGCGCTCCAGTGTGACAAGCTGGGGTGTACATTATTCGCCCACGGAGGGTGCGAGCCGGGAGTGGAGCGCGCATGTTGCCGGCAGCCGGTAGCTTTGGGAGAACGTCCCCTGCTGGGCACAGCCACGGCTCCCTCATGCTGGGGGCAAGTGGCAGCAATTCACCCAGACACCCCACAAAGCATCAGCCAGGTCTCCCAGCCCTGCGGCTACCTTGACGAACTGCACGTCGCAGAGGATGTGCACGGAGTAGTCGGGTGTGTAGATGTTGTTGCTGCTATTGTAGAGCTGGGTGCTGCTGCCCCCGTAGTCGTTGCGTTCCCGGTTTGGGGATTCGGAGCGATTCAGCCCGCTGCAGCGAGATGGCGATCGGTTTACTAGAGGCGGGGAGGGGAACAGAGATGGAGGCAGGGTGTGAGAGCGCTCTAGCACCAGGACAATGCCCACGCTAAGGTGCCAGAGACACCCCCCCCCTCCCCCCCACACACACAAAGGCTTTCTAGAGCTCCTGCCTGGCTGGGAGTCTCACCCTCTGGACTGATGCTCTGACAGATGGGGTCACTGGTGTCTTTGCTTCTCTCCAGACCACAGTGACCCTCTCCATCCTCTCCCCGCAAGAGGAAGCAGTGCAGAGCCCGGCCTCCTGGCCTGCAAAGGAAAAGGCCTCGGAGCAGCTGCTCACACAAGAAGCTGAAGGCAGGTGTGGCTGACTGAGCTGTCGCCGGGGTTGGAACGGGCAGCGCCATGCGGACAGCAGGGTGCTGAGCAGAAGGTGCAGATAGTGGAGGCCATGCAGGTGAAGGGGGGGGATATTGCTCCTTGGGCCTCACCCACACGTCACCCCTCCGCCAGCAGCACTCGCAGCTCCCCAGCACAGCAGGTTTCTAGGTTAGCACAGGGACCCGGAGAGGGGAGATGGGAGTAGTTGGGAAGAGACCCCCCAGGAGGGGCAGCCTGGCAGGCACAGGTTTATTCTCTCCCATGTGGGGCCTGCCGGCTGGGGGGGCTGGGGCAGTCGCTCGCTCTCGGACGTGCTCACGGGTACAGTTGTTAAAATACGGAATCGTATAAAGGTGACAGGAGACGGGCCGTCAGAACACAATGAGTGTGGGGGCTCGGACCGTAGAAGGGGAAGGGATTGCCTAGGTCAGGGAGTCCAGGCCCTGCGGTCAGGCCGTCCCGTCCCATCCCATCCATCGGCACGCCAGGATCCCACTTAAAACTGGTTAGGTGGTTTGCCCACTTGCTCCTATTAATGGGCTGTTCCAGGACGGCTGCCTGTCAGTTATATTGACTGACAGCCCTCACAACCAATGGAGAGCTGTGCTTAAGGCCCCTGGCAGTCCCTTTGCTCTAATGCAGTGAGCTGATGCTCACTGCTCCCAGTGTTGTTTGGTACAAATTACATTTACACCCACATTCCCCTGCAGCGTGGTTGTGTAGCCAGGGGAGGGTTATAAATGGTGTCTGACATGGGGCAGACACTGCAGAGCAGGGCTTCCTGTCAGTCATGTTAATTGACAGCCGCTGACATGCAGCTTGATGGATTCCAAGTGGTCAGTGGATTTATTAGTGAACAAAGGCAGCTTGTTCGTGGCACTGCTGATGTAAGTGTCTCTCTGACCTTTGCTCTTTTGGGACAAATACCCTTTTATTACTGTAATTCCCAGAAAGGAAACTGCTTGACCATAGAGCGTATCCATGACGGGCAGGTATAGGGATGTACAGGAGCAGCAATCAGCAAAACACAGCCAGGAAATGAAATTTATAAAAACCCAAACATAACCCAGCACCCACGCCCCCAGGATCCCTCATGCTGTGCCTAATTCGCTCCAGTCTGCCTCTGTCCTACACTCGGCCTGCCTGTCTGCTGGCTCCTTGTCCTTCGGGGTTGGCTCTTAGCACAAGCAACTCCTCCCCCCCCCGAGTCACCAGTGCCCCAGCAGTGTGTGTGTAACGGAGTGGGTCGAGCACACTACTGCGGTACTAACACGCGTGCACGTGCGGGGGCAGTAGTGCACGTGCCAGCCCCTCCCTGCATTTATGCGCAGAGCAGGTAACTGCACTGGGCTGCTCCTGGGCCCCCCAGGGCCTGGCTGCCACAAGGGCAGGGAGCTGGCAATGGCTCCGCCCATTTTGCCCTTCGTTTGAAGGTGCGTCTCTGGTGCAGAACCTTCTACAGCATGTGCCCCTCGGTTCGCGCACGCGGGGCGGCCCACAGCTGGGCGTGCCCCTCTGTTCGCGCACGCGGGGCGGCCCACAGCTGGGCGTGCCCCTCTGTTCGCGCACGCGGGGCGGCCCACAGCTGGGCGTGCCCCTCGGTTCGCGCACGCGGGGCGGCCCACAGCTGGGCGTGCCGCTCGGTTCGCGCAGTTTCACACACTGGGTACTTCTGCACTGTTCCTGTGCGGCCTGCTGCAGCGTGCGCTCCCCTCGATGTACCGAATGGCACGGCGGGGGCACGCCTAGGCCACACGTGCAGAGCCAGCCACTGTGCAGTCGTGCACATGCAGAGGTTTCCTTTCCCAAAGGCCGGTGTGGGGAAGCCATGCAGTTACCTGGGGAGCCAGCCAGGGATTCCCCTCTGCTGACGGCGAAGGTACGGGACACTGAGACAGGCACTATGGAGAGAGTGAGGGGTCAGGCCGGAATGACCAGGCAGGGATGGGGAGAAGAGATGAAGAGGAAAGAAATACAAGAGACTGAATGAGACAGGAGAGAAGTTAGGGCTGTAATCGACCCGCATTCCCTGACTTGCTGGGGAGCAGCCCCAGCCCTACTCTGCAGAGCTGCTCCCCGTGGCCTGCCCTCTCTGCAGCTGCAGATGGCTTGTGGTGGCTGAAAGGTCCATTACACAGTATCCCAGAGCTTCTCTTGCGGTCCTAAGGCCACAGATCCTGGCACCACTGTCTGGGTGGGGTGGGAATGTCCCCTGTCCTGCACTAACGGTGATACTGGGCTCAGGACGAGGCCCATGCATCTGCGTCTTCACTGGTGTCGGTGAGGCACTCAGAATGGAATAACACAAAGCATTCTGGGAAACCCGCAAGGCCTCCGTGTCAGAGTAGAGCCAATAATGAGGCCAGGTGGCACTAACTCCTCCATGGCCTTGTCTCCACGGGACTGTTATGTATGAGCCCAGGTGTGACTTTACCCTGGAATAGCACCTCTGTGCCAGTGTGGATGCTCTTACTGCAGGATGAGAGGTGCCAACTCCGTGGGTGCTCCAGGGCTGGAGCACCCACAGGGAAAAAGCAGCCCCCCAGCAACCCCCCCCCGGTGCCTCCTGCCTGCTGGCGGGTCTCGTGGATCAGTACTTCCCCCACCCTCCCCCAGTGCCTCCTGCCTGCTGCAATCAGCTGTTTCAAGGTGTGCTGGAGGGGGGAGGAATGGGGACCGTGTGCATTTGGGGGAGGCAGCGGAACTGGGTGGGAAGGGGCGGGGGCAGGAAGAGGCAGGGTATGGGGGGGGCCTTGGGGGAAGGGCTGGAGTGGGGGGTGGGGCCTGGGGCAGAGCCGGGGTTTGAGCACCCCCTGGCACATTGGAAAGTCGGCACCTGTGCCAGGAGCCCGTTTCAGTTTAGCTTAGGTTGCTTGAGTAGGGGTTTACCAGAATCCAGGTGTCCACCCAGGGGTGCTCCTGGTCTAAAGACTGTATTATCATGTGTTACTTGGGGTATGTCTACACTGCGAAGTTGTCAACAAAACTTTTGTCTTTTACAGGTACTTAAAAAAGCCTCCCCTGCGAAAGACAAAAGTTTTGCCGACACAAGCGGCAGTGTGAATGCGGCTTTGTCGGCAGGAGCACTCTCCTGCCAACAAAGCGAACGCTGCTCGCGGGGCTGGAAGTATTTTGTCAGCAAAAGTGCCGACAAAGAGCATTTACACATGCTGAGTTTTAGCAACAAGGCTGTGTCGACACAGCTTTGTCGCTAAAAGTTGCGTGGTGTAGATAAGCCCTTGTATTACCCTAGTGCCTAAGCGCCCCAGGCATGGCCCAGGCCCTCACAGTGTGGGCGCTGCACAAACACAGAACAAAAGGACAATCCCTTCCACCCGGAGCTCTCAATCCAAGTCAGAGACAACAGCTGGCTGCAGGCAGATGGAGATGTACGAGGAACCAATGAGACAGGACTGATCTCAGCACCTAACCCTTGTCAAGATTTGTGTAGACATCCCAGCAAAGGAGATTTCGCAGGAGGCCAATGAGATGGTTTTGCGGATGTTTGCAGGGAGCCCCTCCCACAGGTGAGGGACAGCCTGGGTGAAAGCACGTGGGGGCTGGGGCTGGCGTCATGGGCTGATGGGAGGCAGGAGTCGATTCTCAGCAGTGAAGGAGAGATGTTAGGGTGGGGAGAGGCCACAAAGGGCCTTGAAAGTGAAGACAAGCAGCTGATGTCTAATGCACAGAGACGAGCGAGCCAATAATGGGATGCAGAGAGGGTGACGTGGTCAGAGCCGTGGGCTAGGAGAACCAGCTTTCGAGCAGCACACCGAATGGATCTGAGCGGGGCAAGATTGCATTTGCCAAGACCAGAGAAAAGGATGTTGCAGAAGATGGTGAGAGTTTTAGCTGTGTGGATGGATGGGAAAGGCTGTATCTTAGAGACGTTCTGCAGAAAGAATCTACGAGATTTAGACATAGCCTGGGTGTGAGGACCTAGGGAGAGCTCTGACAACCAGGTTATGGGCCGGGCAGGATGGTTGTGTTGGCGACAGTGATCAAGAAAAGAGGTAGCAGGGAAGGCGGTTAGGACTCTGTTTTAGCCATGCCGAGCTTGAGCAGACATCCGTGAGGAAATGTCAGAGACAGGCCGAGGAACTAGTCTGGAGAACCCAAGGCTGGAGCACAGAAGTAGAGCTGTGAATCCTCAGCATACCAGTGGTAATTGAAGTCATGTTGTGGATGAGAATACCCAGAGATAAGGTGGAGGGGATCAAGGACAGAGCCCTATGGAGCCCCCATAGAAAGCTGGAGGGCAGATGAAGAGGATCTGCTGAAGGGGCCAGTAGTGAGGCAGGAGGATAACCGGGAGAAGACAATCACACAAGCCAAGGGAGGACAAGAGTTCATGAACTGCACCAGGATAACCACATTCGTGTTAGCAGGCAAAGCACCCCCGTGAAGACAAGGCCTAACGAACAGAAGAGTCGCTTTCTGAGGTCACAGATCTGATGACCTCTGCCATGTTTGAATCCAGCTAAGGAGCCAGCTCGTGCAAGCCAGCATAGGCACTTTGACAGCAATGGCGCGGCTCCGGCTCAGTGTGTACTTGGATCAAGAGAATGGGTTTCCTTCTCCATGTCCTGATGTAGCAGAGCCATGAACGTGGGGTGGGGGACGTGCACACAAAGTCACAGTAAGGTAGCATCTCCCTGAAGAAACAAAACAGATCCTGCATCAGGAGGGACTTAATGAAGGAAGTACTTGAGGATTCAGACCCTGATTCTGCAGGCAGCTCTGTGCGCGGGGGCAGCGGGGGATATGTGCAGGGGCCCCTGCATGGAGCTGCTCACAGAAACTGCCCAAAGTCATACCCTGCCAAGGCTGTTCCCACAGCGCTGTGCCCGAGGCTGCACAGGGCTGGGCAGGGCTGGCTATTCCTTCCTCAAGGGGCTGAGTGTTGTTTTGAACTCTCTGCACTGCTGACCAGGAACCTGCCCTCCTGGCCTGGATCAGGCAGGCAGGGCCGGCTCTAGGCACCAGCAAAACAAGCTGGTGCTTGGGGCAGCACTTTTTTAGGGGCGGCATGGCCGGCGCCAGAATGCCGCCCCTAAAAATGTGCCCCGGCTGCCCTAGCTCACCTCCGCTGCTGCCGCTCGTGCATCATGGTGCGCGAAACAGCTGATTCGCGCGCCGCTGCTCCCCCTCCCTCCCAGGCTCTCAAACCTGGAAGGGAGGGGGAGATCCCGAGCGGCTGCGGCACGCGAAACAGCTGATTCGCGCGCCGCTGCTCCCCCTCCCTCCCAGGTTTGAGAGCCTGGGAGGGAGGGGGAGACTCTGAGTGGCCGCGGCGCAGGCGCCGCTTCTCCCCCCCCCTCCTTGGCTTGAGATAAGCGCAGGGGATATAGCATTGCAGCGGACTCCCTTCAGTGGAGTCCTGCCTGGCCAGCTGTCCCGGATGGTCAGAATCCCCTGCAGCCCCTCCGCGTGCCTCAGGGACAACTCGCGCTGCTTGGAGTGTAAGTTCTTCCTTCAGTAAAGCCGTGCTTTTTACTCTCAAGCACTGAGTGTCATTCTTTCGCCGGTATCACAGCCTCCTTGCGGGCACACCAGGCCAGTGTTTCCTGTTGGCTACTGATCAGCCGCTTTCAAGGCCCAGGTGCAGCCTCCTGCAGCTGGTCGCTAACTGCATGGAGCTGCTCTCCCTGTCAGGCACTATTGGTCCACTACTAGCCCGTCGGGCTTTTCAGCTAGGGCTCACAGGGGTTCAGAAACGCTGACTAACTGGGCACTACAGCAGCCTTACCCGGGGAAACAGGCACAAAGAACGTCAGTGATTTACTTAAGGTTACAAACAAGGCAGTAGGTGTCTTCTGATGCCCTAGTCCCTGCTCTAACTGCTAGGCAGCACTGCTCCCAGAGTCAGGACTCCAACCCAGGTGTCCTGACTCCCAGCCCCCTGCTTCTCACCACTACATCACACTCCTTTCCCCAAACCAGTGATAGAACTCAGGCATCCTGACTCCCAGACCCTTGCTCTAATCAGACACCACACTCTCTCTCCACGGACAAGTCTGTCTTTATATGCACATGCAAGGGGCCATGTTAACGGTGCTGTAGGAATGATCAGATTTCTTATTCTGCTGTGGCTGATGAATGTTTGTAAAGTGCCTGAAGATAAAAAGCTGGAAAGTTTGCCACCTGGCCGCCTCCCTTCTCCACACCCACCTCTTTCACACTCCTCACAGCAGTAACCCCACTCACCTCATCCTTGGAATGACAAACCTATCAAAAATCAATGATTGCAAGATGCACTAATACAATGCAGCACTTTCAAAAACACCCACCTCAAGTCTCCATGTGACACCGCCAGTCAGGAATCGGGGCCAGCCGATGGGCAAGCTAACGAGCACAGCTGGCCTGTATCGGCTGCCTGATTGGCTGCACTGCTTGGTGAGAGGGTGAGCGGTGGACTGGTTTTAAGCCCAGCAGCAGCGGTTCTGTGGCTGCTCAAAACATTTTCCCATGGCTGTGATAGCTCTTGTGTCTACTTGTTCCCAGTCTTGCTTTGCTCCAGGTAACCAGGTTCTGACCCTCAGCTCTGATGCCTGACCTCTGACTCCAGTTCCTGGCTATTGACTCCTGTTCTATTTGGCATGATTGCCCATACCCTGGTCTGTGAGCCCTCTCCTCTCCATCTACCTGTTCTATCCGCTCCAACTCAGCCCTTATGGGGCCAGGGCAGGGGCTATCCCCTTTCTCTAACGCCTCATGCTCATCTCTGGTGCTCTATAACAAAGTTACATGGCTGCACAGTAGCAATATAACAGAGGTTTAATAATCAGTAAATGTTACTATTTAAATTTCTGATAGTAACAATAAGCTCACACGTGTTTTTCACTGGATTACTCTTCAAGGGGGGGAAAAAAGGGAAAACCATGGATGATCAAAGTAAATGTTCTGTGGGTGAAATTCACGGCCTGGCCAACACCTACATCCCCCATAAGTCCTACAGTCCTGGAGGTGAGTGGTGTGTAAGTGGAACGTGCCCTTGTGATGGAATTTCACCCTGTGTGGTCACAGGAGAATGAACGTCTCATTGCACAACGCCAGGTTCATATTCATGGGAAAAGGGAAATATGGGAGTCAATAAATAGCCACCGGGCATTTATAGCTGGACCATGCACAGCCCCTGAGATGGTCACCAGGTGGCGCTAAGAGCACACGCACGATGGATGGTGCACACCTGGGAGGAGGGGGTGTCTGTCACAGCTGGAAGGGCAATCAGGTGGATTTAGGTGCCTTAGAAATAATTCTCATGATTTTCCCCACCCTGCAGGGTTTGCAGCCCAAAGATGACAGCCTTGGGCCCCAACCTGCCAGCCCACCCATGGAGTTGTGCATCCCACTGGTGGGCGTGCGGGTGCCCAAGTGCTTGCAGGACTGGGGCTTTAAGCCGATGCTGGAGAGCCACAAGGTGAGATTAACCTGTTTATTCCATCGGCCCAGTGGAACGTGGCGCAGAAAGCAGCGAGAGGTGGGAGAACGCCTGGTGATCATCCAAGGAGAGGATTTAAATCATCAACACAAGCATCGCTGCTTTTTCAATTAAAGTCAGAGTATCCAGTCAGAAATACCCGATCCTAACAAACTCCCAATAGTCTGGCCTCCCTGGGAATAGTTCACCACTTCCCGCCATGAGCACTCTCTCTTCCCCGTCTGCCCCTCCCTGCTGGGGTCAGGTACTAATTTGGGCTTCGACCCCACAACTGGGCCCACGTAGGCAGCTCTCCATGGGCCCCCCTGGGCTCGGCCCAGGCACAGGGCTTTAGTTGTCGGAACAGGATTCAGGATCAGGGGCTCGGGTTATAAAATCAGCATGAGGGGGCATCACAGTACACAGCCTAGGAGCTGGATGGGGAGTAATCATTAATAACAGGATCACGCCAATTAGATGCTGAAAATTCTTCTAGGCTGACTAAGGGTATGTCTACACTTAAACTGCTCCAGCGGCAGTGTAGACATGACCTGTGCCAACAGGAGGGGTTCTTCTGCTGGTGCAAATAATCCACCTCCCCGAGAGGCGGTAGCCAGGCTGACAGAAGAATTCTTCTGTTGATGTAGCGCTGTCTACGCTGGGCATTAGGCAGCAGAGCTGTGTCTCTTAAGGGTGTGGACTTTTCACACTCCTGAGAGTCAGAGCTGTGAAGATGGAACTTCCCAGTGTAGACCAGTGCGAAACCAGAGCTGGTCAGTAACTGCAGGCAGGGAATGTGTGGGAGGGTTCTGGGTTTTTCTAACTTGACTGCATTGCTTTAACAGCATGCACACATTCACCTGAGCAGCTGCCAGGTAAACTGAATCATCTGTGCCATCTCAGACTGGCCTTTGGTCACATGTGAGCCCACATCTGCGTGGGACCCACATTCAGTACAGCCGAAAGGTGGTGAACTGAGACCTAAACGGATCAGACAAAACCTCATTGTCTTCACTGCTGTTTTCTCCCTCCTGTGTGTTTGCCTTGTCCCCCGGCTGCATCGTGTCACTGTCTGTTTGGGCGGTGCCCTGGAGTGCATGGAGCTCTGTGTGGGTGCCGGCTCTACCCGCTCCATTCCAGCTACGTGACTGAAGCCTTAGATGGTAAGTTCTCTGCGGCTGAGACTGTCTTGATACTGCCTTGTCTGGGCAGCACCCAGCAGCCTTGTTCTGCATTGGTTGGTGCTCCAGGTGCTTCTATTGCACAAATAATAATAATAATATGGCCCACTGCACCTGCCCCAGCTGCTACAGAAGCCAATGGCAAAGCTCCAGGATTGGGCCCTGCGACATTGCCAAATGTTCAAAGCTAAGCCCAGGGTAGGGCAGGAACAGCTCTTTAAAGTGTGAAAAACAGCTCCTCCCCCCCGCCAGATAACGGCAAACAGGGATTTAAAACTCACCCAAAAAGGTCCCGCCTGGGCTGAGCAGGGCAGATTTCTGCCCAAAGGTGGCACAAAATGCCTGCACACTTGGTACTCTAGTATCATTCCCACCGTGCCCCTGTGGTTGGCCAGAGACAGGCCCTAAGCCTGCAGACGCTAACGCCTGTGTGCAGGGTTGGGGCCTTGATGTGGAACTAGGGCAGTTAGAGCTGTGCCCATTTTTTTTTTCATTTAAACTATATTTGGGGGGACAAAAAATGGCTTTTTGACCAAAATGAAAATTTTCCACAAAAGCCTTAGTTCTGGTAGAATTTCTCCAGTTCTCTGACAACACCAATAAAACATTTTTTTGATAAAAATGTCTCTGTTTTTGGTAAAAGTTTTGGGGTTTTAAAAAACAGAAAATTGTTACCAGGAACATTTAC
>NC_048304.1:126068381-126115529 GCF_013100865.1 Trachemys scripta elegans | reverse complement strand
GATGCTGAGCGCCCACTGGCAGCTGCTGCACGTGCTCAGCCCCTCTGTGGCGCCCGTTGGGCACCAGGGGCGAATGCTCTTGCAACGTTGGTCTGGGTTCCTTAGTGCTCAGTAGCACACTCAGAGGCCCCTCTGGTCACAGGCAGTGCAGCGATGACCCATGCCGCACAGGATATGGGGATAACCGGGGATCCCACTCTCTTGCTGCGAAGTCTGACTGCCACTTGGATTTGCTTTATACCTGTGACCGATTGTGCCAACCCTTGCCCAGCTGGGAGCGAAGGGGTTAAATCCCTTCATGGGGTGTGAGAAGGCAGAGGCATTAGCCAGGCCTGAGGGAGCCTGTGCCTCGGGGGCTGGTGGTCAGGCTGCTCTGAAGCCAGGGGTTCTGTGCTTGCTTGGGCTGCAATGTCAGGGGGATCGGTTCGCTTTCCTTCTTGCCAGAGCCTTTGAGTTACGCTGCCAGGGAAAGAACAGGCCAGGCAGCTACAAGGGGAAAGCTGAGAAGCCGCACCTGGCCTGGAGGAGAAAGGTGCCTGTTGAAGGTACCCGGGAGCTCTTCCTACCCCTGCTTTCAGTGGGCGAATGAGACCCTCCTGCAGGGCCCTTCTCTACTGTGGGCCAGATGGCAGGAATCTGCTGATGCTTCTGACCAGTGGTGAGGATGCCGGGGCCCTGGGCCCGACCCTGAGCCCGGCTGGGAGCACAGCCCTCTTGGGTGGGGAGTGGGTTAGGTCACCCCACTGGCAAACTGAAGCCTCAGGCCTGACTGAACCTGGTTCCCTGGGAAAAGCTGAATCCCGTGAGCACCCGTGGGCAGGCGCACGCTGGGCCAGCGCTGGGCATGGACAGGGCCCGTGTAACTCACTAGCGAGCTGTGGGAGGGTGGGCAGTTCTACTCTACTCACAGTGGGACTCTAACGTGCTCAGCCTTGAGAATTACAAGGCTACTCAGCCCTGCTCCACCCGTAACCCTCTTACCGCTCTCGCCCCCAGACCAAGTAAAGGCACCCACATCTCTGCTGTGTGCACAAGATGACAACAAAGCACTTCCGAGGCGAAACAGGCCGCCCTGCACCCAACGGAAAGCAACGCGGTGTTACCTGGCTGGGGGAGAGGCTGCACAGCACAGACCACAGGCTGAACGGCAGAGCCGAGTATTTCTGACCCAGCTGGGGATGGCTGGCACTGCGCCCCATCCGACTGCACCTGTTAAGTCCCGTGCGCCCTACAGCCACCTCCTTATGTCCCTAATAAGAGGGGAGGGGAAAGGAACAGCCAGGATGCACGCTTCCTGGGGAAGAAATCTAGACAGATTTGTTAAGCCTCTGTGCTTCTTCCTCAAATGGGTGGGGCATGAGGGCTGGGTCTGACGCCGTGCTGGGATCTGTAGGAAGCCCCAGTGCCCTCCTGGAGGAGATCTAGGTTCAGTGATGTTCAGCTGCTGACGAAGCAGAGGAATGCGAGAAGTAGGAGCTTGGAACAGACTGTCTAGAGTGGGGACTGAGCAGTGACAACTCCCCTCCCCAATGGACACTGAGCTGGGAAACCCACCAGCTCCAAACCAAAGGAAAGAGAGAGATGGAGAGAATCCCAGGTACTGCCAGGCTAGGTTAGACCTGAGGTCCATCCAGTCCAGCATCCTGTCTCTGAGAGTGGCCAGAACCAGATGCCCTGGATGAAGGTGCAAGAAACTTCACATCAGGCAGATTTGGGATCATTTCCCCTCTCCCCCCACCGCATTAGCTCACCTCCTGAGGCCTGATAGTTAAGAGATCGGCTTAAGCCCTGAAGCACTAGACTTTAGTATCCCTTCCAAAGTGCGTTAGCATTAACTGCTATAACTGTGATTATTCTTATCCATGTAAATGTACAATCTTGTTTTTAATCTTGCTAAGTTTGTGACCTCAGTGACTTTATGTGGCAGTAAGTTCCATGGACTAATTACACATTACGTGAAAAAGTATTTCCTTTTATCAGTTTTGAATTTGCTATCTGTTAATTACACTGACTGTCCCCTTGTTCTTGTATTATCAGACACACAGAATCTATCTTCTCTATAACACTCATCATGTTATGAACTTTTGTGATGTCCCCGTTTATTCATCGCCTTTCTAAGAGTCTTCCCAGGGCCCTAATAACTTTTGTTGCCTTTCTCTGAATCCCCTCTAATTTTGCAGTATATGTTTTCAGCTGAGTGACTGGTCCTGCACACAGTATCCGGCTCAGGCTGCACCAATAATTAAAAGGCATGATAGTATTTTCTGTTATTCCCCTTCCCACTCCTTCTGCACCGTAGCATCTCATTAGCTTTTCAGCTCACACCTATACAGAGCTCTCCATTCTGCTGTCTGCAGTGACATCCTGGTCCCTTTCCTGAACTGATACAGCTAATTTAGAACCCTAATTTAAGGTGTAAGAGTAGTTTAAATTTTTCTCTCCAATAAATGCATTACTTGCATTTAGCAATGCTGAACTTCATTTGCCTTTGTGTTTTCCCTTTCCCTTCACTTGGTCAGGTCCCTCTGAAGTTCCTCATCATTTTCTCTGGCTTTGACTGACCTGAGTAACTTTTTGTGTCATCTGGAAATGTTGCTACCTCGCTGCTCACCCCCTTATTTAGATCATTAATAAACATATTAAACAACACAATATGGAACCTGATGCCCCCTCTATTTACCTTTTGCCAGGGTGAAACAAAGACCATTTACTTCTACACTTTGTTAGCTGTCTCCTAGCCAGTTTCTGAACCAGGACAATACTTTCCCTCACACCCCATGGGGACTTAGCTTCTTGGATAGCCTGTTGTGCCGGACCTTGTTGAAGGCCTTTTGAAAGTCCAAGTATGTTATGTCAGGTGGTTCTCCCTTATCCACAACTCTACTGACCTGATCAGTGAATTGTAACAGATTAATGAGAGGCCGTTTCCCTTGTGCTGTCAGGCCCCCGTTGTAGCACGATCTTGTAGGTGTTTTATTATTCTGTTTTTAATGATTGGGTCAGTCAGCTACAACTCTAAGGGTTTGGAGTCTGCAACTCCTTGGATTGGCCCTAGAGCCTTTTTTTAAATACAGGTTCAACATTAGCTACCCTCCAAGCCCTTGAACAGGGGCCAATTTTAGTGAGCAGTTTGGCTACTTCATACTTTGGCTCCTTCAGAACCTTTGGATGGACCATTTTGGCCTGGGGACCTACTGCTTTTTCAAGGACCTCCCGGTTCTTCTGACATCTCAGTCTCTGAAAGAACCTCATCTTCGTTATTATAAAAGAGCAGGCTGGGGATGGAATTTCCCCTGGGATGAAGACTCCTGCAAAGAAATTATTCCATCTCCCAGCAATGTCTTTGTCTCCCTTAATTGCTGTTTAGCCCCAGTGATCCAGCAGCTGGACTGATTCTTTGTAGGCTTCCTGCTTCTGATATGTTTGAAACATTTATTTGCTCTTATACCGTTAGCTCTTCGCTGCCTGGAAGCCATCGTGGTTCCCTCTAGCACATTGCCTGCTGTAATTCATCCTCCTGTTTCATAGCTTCACTTCCAAATGTCGAAGGATTTCTGTCTGGCATCAGTAGCCTCTTGAACCTGCCGTTTAGGTTTATTGGTTTTACTCTTAGATTTCCTGGTTCACTTTTGGTTCAGCACACGGGCCTTCTGAGACGACTGGCTTTGTTTTTTAATAGCACCTAAGCCACAGCTAAGGGTTTTACTTTATTTTTAACTTTAGGGCCTTTTTGATTGGCCCTTTCATTTGATTGAAATCTCCCTTTCTAAAGTTCCGAGTCACCGTGTCACTTTTTGGTCCCCGTCCCCCCCCCCAGTATGTTGAATCCATCTCTGTTGTGGTCACTGTTACTTAGTGACTGGACTACTGTTAATTCTTGAGTTAACTCCAGTGTATAACTTAAGAACAGCCACTCCTCTCCAGAGAGACATGCCGGAAATGGGCCGTTTTCATTACCACTACAAACAGTTCTTTTTCTCTCCTGCTGATAAAAACTCACCTTAACTGGTCACTCTCCTTATAGTGTGTACGGTAACACCCATTGTTTCATGTTCTCTGTGTATATATATCTTCCTACTGTATTTTCCACTACATGCATCCAATGAAATGGGTTTTAGCCCACGAAAGCTTATGCCCAAATCAATGTGTTAGTCTCTGAGGTGCCACAAGGACTCCTGTTCTTTTTGCGGCTACAGACTAACACGGCTCCCACGCTGAAACATGGCCTCCAGAGTAGCAGCTAGGTCCCCCGAAGGCCTTGCTGGTGCGGAAGGTGCGCAGTTTTCTTATGCACCGTCTGGTAACTGATTCTGTCTGTTATTGCATCACCTTCCCACCCTGTGGCTTTGCCCATGGGGCCAGCCTGGTTACTCCGATGCCCCTACCACTCTCTGTGCTCTCAGCCATCCTGCCCCAGGCAAGGAATGGACCTTCCTCAGTTAATAAGCCAGGCCCCCTCTCCATCATTCAAATGTCTCATTTAGACTGTGACAGACCCAGACCAGTGGGGTACAGGAGTCTGGTAGAGGGCAAATATATTGGTCACTGGATGAGTAGTTTTCTGTTCCCTGAGTGACCAGAACAGGGGCTGCACTAGAGTAACCAGGAACCTGCTAGAACCAGTTAAGGCAGGCAGGCTAATTAGGACACCTGGAGCCAATTAAGAAGAAGCTTCTAGAATCAATTAAGGCAGGCTAATCAGGGCACCTGGGTTTTAAAAGGAGCTCACTTCAGTTTGTGGTGTGAGTGTGAGGAGCTGGGAGCAAGAGGCTGAGAGGGTGTACTGCTGGAGGACTGAGGAGCACAAGTGTTATCAGACACCAGGAGGAAGGTCCTGTGGTGAGACTAAGGAAGGTGTTTGGAGAAGGCCATGGGGAAGTAGCCCAGGGAGTTGTAGCTGTCATGCAGCTGTTACAGGAGGCACTATAGACAGCTGCAGTCCAAAGGGCCCTGGGCTGGAACCCGGAGTAGAGGGCGGGCCCGGGTTCCCCCCAAACCTCCCAATTGACCTGGACTGTGGGTTCTCCCAGAGGGGAAGGTTTCTGGGCTGTTCCCCAACCCACATGGTGAATCTCTGAGGCAAGAAAATCCTCCAATAAGCGCAGGACCCACCAAGATAGAGGAGGAACTTTGTCACAAGACCCACTTCAGTCATGCTGCCTACAAGCAAATAGCCAGCTAACAACCGGTAAGTGTGAGGGGCATTTACATTGAGTGTGTGTGCCTGCTCTCCCCTACCCCTCAGCCACTTCTTGTCTTTCAGGCTGTGATCTCTTCAGGGCAGGGACCGTCCTCCTAGATCCGTGGAGAGCAGCTAGTACACGGTTACCCGAACAATAATGGACCTGCTGGAGCACTTCTAGTGTAAACTAACCCCATCCTCGGATCCGAGGCTATTAAACCTTCCAGCTGAAGTTCAATATTGTCACTTTCACATAGAAGAGCAGGAAAATTTCCATAATGAAAAATCCCTCCCTCTCTTCGCAAACGTGTCTTGCAAGACGTCAGAGGGCCGAGTCACAGCCTCCCATTCCCACAGGATTAGGGAAAGTCGCATCGCAGCAAGCAGCACTGCTGCTCTGACAAAGCGTAAGGCACACTCTAGAAACATTAATTGATCAAATTTGCCTGTTTAACAGTCCTCGGGTGTTTAAAAATGTTGTCAGCTCTTTGGCTCAGAGACTCTTTCCCTTTGTCACATATTAAACAGACAATACACTTGGCCTTATGAGTAATAACACAACATGACTTGAAACTGGAAGAAAAAAAAACAAAAAACCCCAAGTTGGCTACATCAAACCAGCAGCTATGTTTCATCAGAAATAAATCCTAGAAAATCCTACTTTCAAGAACTTCATGTTTGCCAAGACCTACTTCCAGACACTTGGGGCCATCTGGTCTCATACAAGTCTTTGGGTGAGAAAATGTTATTTCTTTTGGCCAAAAGCTGGTTGTTAATGAGACACACACTCAGCCAAAAACCACCAAGCCCTTACAAAGAGCACTAGGTGCTACTTAACAGCAGTTGGGACTAATACAGAGACTTTTTCTCTCTTGGCCAAGTACCTACTTTTAGGCTGTGAATTATTCTAGAGCAGCCCCAGATTTCCGATTCCATGTTCAAACAGCCGCAAACCAGCTTATTTAAAAATAACACAATAATGTTACTTTGGGAAGAGATCATACGGCTCTATTGTAATTGGGATACAGCTGGAACGGCTGTTTGAACATTCAAGAATTGGAGTTCAAGTCTTTTCTTTTAACAGAAAATAAACACTTGTAGCCACACTATAAACCTCCTAGCTTTAGGAAGCTATCAGATTTCCATACTAATACCCATGTCACAAACAGAGCAGGTGCCCAAGGTGGTAGCAATGGAAAATCATCACAATGAACAGCTGCTCCAGGCCTATGCAGAATGAGTTGGTGATCTTAGTCCATTCCCTGCCACAGCAGACTCCCGAATACCTATATCTCCTCCAGAGAAGAGGAGATTCCAGAAAACTTGGGCACCTGATGCTGCTGCTCTCACTGCAACCCCCATCCCCCAAAAGTGCTGCCACTTCTTGGCTCTCTCACTTGCAGGATATGCGATAGCAGCGGTATGCAAAATCCTGGCCCCAACTAACTCTGCACAGTACAGGCTGCCTTCTTGCAGGCAGCTTTTCCCCAGCATGCCTTTGTCTTTGTTTTTTGGTGCAACAGCCTCATCAAACGAGGCTATGAGCGCCATTTTCTTCATGCATTTTTAGCCAAGGTTTTTTTAAAAATATATTTTCTTTCACTCAGTGTAGTATCCTTCAGTAAACACAGCCAGCCTTTTGTGTGTATACTATTCCATTTTTCTTACATTCTCACTAGTCCCTACAGGGAAAAATCTTTGATTTTACTCCATTTTTCGTAAAGAAACTTTCTTTCCGTAGAATATTGTGCACAATGCCATAGACCATGATCGGGTTTCTTTGGTTTTGCACACATTACACAGCCCACCTTTGTCTTTTTAATCAGTTTAACTTATCATTTAACACTTTAAAAATGACTATTTCACTTTTTCTAACATGAGTGTGGAGTATAGTATTATCTTTGGTTTTTGAGCATACACCATAGAACTTTCATCCTTTTGTTTCCTTAGTCTGTAGTTCCAGCCATTCCTCACAAGCTCCTTCGTGACCAAATCTTTAAATTCTTGTCTACTTAAGGGTATCTTAATATCCACCTCCTCATTTTTTAGAGCATGGTTTGCTGCTTTGTCAACTATTTCATTTCCAGGTATTCTGATATGTGCCAGAATCCATGCTATTGTTACACAGATAGCGGCTTGCATTATTACCATAGTTAGGAACACTATTTCACTTATTATGTCATATTGGCTTTCCTAAGTCCCTGTCTGCTTGTCATAATGCTTGACAAGCAATCAGATAAAATGACAGTTGCAGCCAGTTGCATCTTTCTAATCTAGGTTAGTTTCAACGTTATCTCCATTAGTTCAGCCATCTGATGGCTACATAATTCGATAGCCTTTTAGATTTCTGGATTCCAAGACTAGGAACGCAGAAGGCTGTTCCCACTCTACCCAGGCTGTCATCTTTTGATCCATCTGTGTAGACTTGGCAAAGCTGGCTCCATTTTTCATAAATTCAGAAATCTCATGGGTGTTTTTTTGCTCCCCTTGTTTTTGCCGTACAATTCCAAATCCACAAATGGGGAATAAGTCTCCAGCTATAATTTGATTTCCCATAACTACAATTTTTTAGTTCTCTCAATTTTTCTTTTATATATCTCCTAACCCATTTTTGACCCTGATAGTATGAGGAAGTCTGTGGCAACCCATATAATTTGTCTACTAAGCTCCCAGCAATCCTCATAAATCTGATGTGCACTTCCATTTTCATGATTCCCTTTTCTCTCTCCCCGGAAGGTTAAATCTAATCGTGTCATCCTTAGATTCAGAGGTGCTCCTTCAGTGGCTCTTTGCAGCACACATTCTGGTCTTATCACATGTCAAGCACAGAAGTTTGGCAGGAGCGGTTCCAAGTTTCTAACAGTTGTTTTTGAGGCTGTACCAAAAGTTTGGCATCTGTAGTCTAAAACTGGTTTTATCAACGCTCTCTACAGCATCATCAATACCATCTTATCTGCATCCGATTTGTTCCCAGCTACACTTTTCAGTATGTTCATCCTACTTTTACATGATATTATCTATGTGACCTTTTCAAGTTAATTTATCATCCAACTCTACTCCAGGGAACATAAACTTTTGAACTACCTGATTTTTTTCACCATAAAGATATAAGTGCCAGTCTTCCCTAATTTTCTTCCTGGTTAAAAGCATTCCCTTAGTTTTTGCAAGTGAGAATTTAAATCTCCAATCATTTCCCCACTTGGAAATTCTCTGGAATGCCTCATTTATCTATTCTTTGATTACTTTAAGCCTTTTATGCTTAGTCCCATCACACAGTTGTCAGCGAAAAGGGAAATACTTATTCCCATCTGCATGCTTTCCAGGAGGTCATTTAGCATAAAGGAAAACAAAGCAGGGCTGATAATACTCTCTTGTGGAGTTCCATTTGTAAGCTTGTAAGTTTCTGATAAAGTTATTCCCACTTTGACTACTTGTGTAGTTCTGTCACTTAAGATATTCCTTAGCCACCAAAAAATTCTCCCTTTTATTCCAGTTTTAGCTACTGTACATAGGAGGCCTTCCCTCCTTAGCATGTCAAGTGCTTTTTCAGTGTCCAGGAGGGCTGTTATTGTAAAGTTCTTAGTCCTTATGCCTTTTTGTATCTCTGTTTCTAGTCTCACTATATGGTCAACTGTGCATCTTCCTTTTCTGAAACCACTTTGGACCTCAGTTAACATTGCTTTTCTCCAAATACTCCACTAGTCTCACCTGTATCCTTTTTGCCAGGACCTCCCCCCTCCCACCCGGATTAGAGGGCAATAGGCCTATAAGCATTAGCTTTTGTGTGTTCCTTGCTGGGTTTCCGAACTGGTATCACCATTGCTTGTTTCCATTCAATTGGCAGCAATGCGTTACGCCTTAGATCACTCTATAACCACAGTGGACTCTTATGCCCTTCTGAGAAGTGTTGAAGCATTTATTACTGGTCGTCTCTTTCCCCGGAGCTGTATTTTTCCTTTTTCTAATGGCTTCAATAAGCTCCTGCATACTACAATTTTTGCTTAACACATCATCACATTCTCTCCAGCCATTTCACAGTTCGTCGTTTTCCTCAATAAACCTCCTTTTTTTGCCTCACAAAAGTCATGACTTTGATTCATATGACTACTGACCTTTTGGAATTCTTTTGCTAAAGTGTCTGCCTTTCCCACGCTGGAGACCTCAATTTTATTGCTTACATAAAGCCCCGGTTTACATTTACTTTGACTTCAAATTCTGTCCATTCTTTGACTTTGCGTATATATTTCTGAATGCTTTGAAATTTTGTTCAATTTCCCACAAATTTCTCCAACTTTCTGTTTTTGTCTTTTGGATAAACTTTTCTGCCACCCTTTACATCTTTTATAATTGATGAAGTCTTTACTATTCATTGTGTGTTTTACTTACTTGTATGTCTTATTTCTGTCTCTGATCAATAATGTGCAATCCTCATTCCACCAGGGAACTGGGTTTCTAAATTGGGGTCAATCTGACGTGTTTTAGATGGCCAGATCAGTTTCTGCGATACAGTAATTCCTTGTATTATGTTGTTACAGGATCTCCTAGATTGTCACTTGATAGGGTTACCAACTATTTTGGGAGATTCCCCCTCCCCCCCCCCCCAACATGACAATGTCATTTTCTAAAAATAGCCTATTAAATCTCTCAGATTGCGTTCAGTAGTCACTGGGAGATCGATGCCGAATCCAGGAGACTCCAGGCCAATCCTGGAGAGTTGGCAACCCTGTCATTTGAATAGTTACTACATAAATATTCGTCACATTTAATCCTGACAAGGCCTCAATCAACTTTTTGGAAAAAATCCAGCTAGGAACTCTGTGTTTTTGACATTTTCTCAGCCATGGTACTCAATAAATGTCGGGAAGTGATCACTTTCCATTCCATTTTCTTTATGAATTTCCTAGCTGCATTTCCTAGCTATATTATTTATCACAGTTCCCAAAACCAAAACAGAAGAGGATCCACCCACTGAATTAAAGCTAGGACGTGAGCCTGTATTCAGTATTACCAGATGATGTGTACTGTAAATTGTTCTAAGCATTTACCACTTAGGTCAGTTTTCTTACTTCCGCATTGATCATTGTGACCATTAAAGTCTCTGCAAATTATGAATGGGTTTTTGACATTATTAACCAGTTTTTCTAATTCTAAAATAACTAATTTTACATGGATTATAAACATTATAAATCTGTATATAAGTGTTTTCGTTCTGCATGGGAATCTCAATAGCATTATATTCAAAACTTAGTTTCTGCACATCCATTTTGATGTAACTACGGCCCTCTTTTCTAAATAGACAGACCTGCCACCTCTGGTAGCTTCTCTGGAGTGTATCATGTCCTGGCAGATTGATCATAAAATTACTTATTAGCTATGTTTCTTGCACATATATTACTTCAGGCTTTTTTTATCATGTCAAAGATGGCTTTCTTAAATTCCTGCCCACGCATCATTAAACCATATGCATTCCAGCTAAGGATTGTTAAAACCATATTATTTAAGCTGTATTATCTTCATTTAAAATCACATGAATGCAGTCTATCAAGGTTGTCTGTCTTTAGATATTTTTCTGCTGCTATGATTTTAATCCTTTCATTTTCCCCCCTTTTGCAAGGTGCAGTTAATTACTTCTATAATGAATGCTATAAACTTCTCCTTTTCCTACAAGCAATACATCCTCTCCCATTCCTCGCCTCGTCTCCCTGACCACAGATGTGTTCTGCTGCCCAGTACATCTTTTCTCTTACTTGAGTATTTTTCTTTTCCTATTTCCTGCAGCGGGGGTACCTTTTGGTAGCCTCCACATATGATATTTTTTGAATGATTTTAATTTTTTGTATCTCTCTAGGTCACTCTGCTACTGCACCTCCTTTATATGCTGCACGGTGCTTTCCCCCACAATTGCTGCTCTTAGGTTCTGTTCCTTCTACACAGTTCTTGTATGGGTGATTTCCTCCACATTTACTGCCCCTAACTGCACCCTTTCAAATCGCTGCTGCGTGTCCAAACCTTTGACAATTATAGCACCTCACTGGGAGTAGGCGGGAATTTATGGTTTAACCAGAAAGACTGACACCTCATTGGACCCTATCCAGAAGTTCAAGTGTTATGCGTAGAGCCATAAATGGCTGGTTTACTCTCCCCCCTACCAAGCAGCCATTTAACAAACACTCCAGATTTAACCCCTTTTGCTCGCATCAGGGATTTAGGCAGTTGACAAGTAACTTTCGTTTTCCCTAAGGCTGCAGTTTTAAGAAGTTTTTCAGCTTGCTCCATGTGTACATCCTATCCCTAGATCTCCACCCTGCGTTCTTTTAACTCTGTAGATCACCAGCGCTTCGCTTTCTCCATTCTGCCATTTTCAGGGGGGTTAACATCTCCTATTTGCACCTCTTCCCTCACTGATTTGACAGCTGGGAAATGTTTTTGTTTTATCCCTTCTTCAAATCCAGATAGATGGAGTCTCTTTTTCTTTTCCCTTATCTGAGACCATTCCTCATCCACTGCTGCTTCTCCTTCATAGTACAACTTTCTCTCCCCCCTGCCCTCTCCATCGTCGCTCTCAATGTTCAGCTTCATTTCAGGTGGGGGCCAAGGCCTGCCAAAGCCCTCCACTCACCCTGCTGCGACAACCCAGCCTTGCTGCCTTCAGCCAGACACAAGCACTCAGCCTGATTCCAGATGAGCCAGCCCCTCTCCAAACTCAGCCAGGCAGGCAGTCCCATCATGCCGTTCTGCGACTGGTCCTTTAAATTCAGCAGAGAGAAGCAGCTGCAACTCTTAAGCAGCCATTTTGTGCCTGGCTGCTGCTGGCTGCATCTCCCGCGGGTGAGTACCGTGAGCGCCACTCTCCTTCCCGAGGAGATGGCACAGCCTCAGAGAGGAGAAGCAGCAGCACCGTTGAGAGGGTGGGAGAGAAGAGAGCAAAAGTTCAGGGATTATTCAGTAAACTCTCAGTCTCAGACCATCCTGTGTGACAGAGATGGATTGGGGTGACAGCACAGAGAGGGAAGGGGTTCTCTTTGGGAGGAAACAGCTGGATTTCCCCGCCCCCGCGCAGCACACCTTTCAAGAGGCGCTGCAGTCTGTTGGCTGGTCACTAATCTTCAATTCTGTTCTGGTGGGTTCAGAGCAGAGAGGTTTGAATCACTTGTGGGGTTTTGTTTGTTTTTGTTTGTTTGTTTGAATAATCAGATTTAAATCAAGTTTAGGCTCTAAAATTAATTTGAAAAATTCCATCATTGCAACTAAATATTTATAATGAACTAAGTTATAAATACAACAAGGAGTCTGGTGGCACCTTAAAGACTAACAGATTTATTTGGGCATAAGCTTTCGTGAGTAAAAACCTCACTTCTTCGGATGCATAAGTTATAAATGTTTTTAATGCTACTATGGGTGGGATTTCTTATTTGGAATTTACAAAACTACTACAGGCAAAAAATCAAAATATTCAAAATTAAGGCCCTTGTTCCGCACAGACTAAAGCAGACCTATAACTTCACTCACGTGAATAGTCCCCATGTGGGAATACTCATGCACTTGAAGTCAAGCTTATGCACAAATATTTGCAGCATCAGGATCTAAAATTGTATGTTTGTTAAAAACTTTTCATAGTGGCATAAAAATCCATCACTTCAAAACAAAATTGTTTCAGAGAAAAGTGATTTATCTTTCTAATAAAGTAACAGAGTTAGTATAAACTTCTCTGACACACAAGAGGTACAATTTTTCATAAACTGTGAGCCCAAAGTTAGGCTCCTAAATCCATACCTAGGCACCTGAGGGAGGATTGTCAACTTGGGAGCACAGGTTCTCCTGACTTCAAATGCCAATCCTGATGGAATATGCAGTGTTGTTGTTGCCATGTTGGTCCAGGATATTAGAGAGACAAGGTGGGTAAAGGAATATCTTTTACTGGACCAACTTCTGTTGGTGAGAGAGACAAGCTTTCGAGCCACACACAGCTCTTCTTCAGATCTGGGAAATGTACTCAGAGTGTCACAGCGAAATACAAGCTCAAACAGATAGTTTTTACTGCAAGGGACCTTTCAAGGTGAAGTGGCCTGTTAACATCCCGATAGTCATAGGACAAAAATGGGGGCTAGTGAGTTACGATTGTTGTAATGAGCCATAAATCCAGCGTCTCTGTTCAGTCCAGAATTTTTAGTGTTTAGGAAGGTTATAAATTCAAGCTCCCAGGCTCATCTATTGAAAATGGTGTTCAGGTTTCCTTTGAAGATGACGACTGATAGGTCAAATATAGAGTGATCGCTTTGTGGAATGTCACTGTCAAGGTTTCCTCCCCACTCTGAACTCTGGGGTACAGATGTGGGGACCCACATGAAAGCCCCCTAAGCTTATTTCTAACAGCTTAGGTTAAAACTTTCCCAAGGCACAAATCCTTTCCTTGTCCTTGGACGGTATTGCTGCCACCACCAAGTGATTTAGACAAAAATCCATGAAAAAGGAGTCGCTGTTTCCCCAAAATATTCCCCCAAGCCCCTGTATCTCCTTTCATTCAGCATTGTATGTTGCTATCGTGGTTGTAAGCATTGCAAAGCATTTTGGGGGGAGGGAAGGGAAGGTCAAAAGTGTGAATGTGGAATGGAAGATTCCTTTACAGGTAGCAAGAAGCCAAGAGGAGAAAGAAGGAAGAGAGCAGAGAATGGGTTAACTCAATACTGTAGCCAGCTAGCTCAGTCCGATGATAAGACGCTACGCTGACCCCAGTCCAAGGTCACGGAAATCTGCAGCGGCGTTTATCTCTCACTCAGCCACAGACAGCCATGAGAAAAGAAAAAGTACACTGAACCAGGGCTGCAGAGATGGAAAACACAGGCGAGATGGGGGCAGGTAAAGCAGAGCTGTGCGTCCCTGGAGCTGGTGTGTTTTGGGAAAAGCTGAGAAGGCCACAGAAAGCCAGTTTGGACTGGTACAAAGAGCACTAGGAACGGAGGGCCCTGAACAAAAACACCCCCAAAAGAGCCCAGGACTTAAAAACCCTCCCGAGAGCCAAAGCAAGTCAGAGACTACAGCGGACCCCGGACAACCTGGGCCCAGGACAGAACTCCCGTCCATCCTACCTCTTCTTCTTCTTACGTTACACCCAGGCTTGGCCAGCCGCGGGTAGAGTGTGTGTGAGTATGAAAGTGGGTTAGGTCTTGGGGCACTAGCGCTTTCTTCCTTCCTCTGAGTGATGTAGGGAGCACCCATCACTTTCCGCTGTTATTTTATTATTTTATTAATAAAGCTTTAAAACTTAGACACTTGGTGTGTTTCGTCATCTCCTCCGCTAAAAAGATCCTGTGGCTTCAGCCTGATCACCTGAGGCCTCAGGCAGATTGGTAAGAGAAATCTGTCACACTCTCCATGAGACGCTGTTTGCTTGCTCAGCCTTTGGATTCTACTCACCCTTCCAGTTCAGCATCTACAAGAGGCCGTTGGGGGGAGAGCGAGGCCACGGGGCTGCAGGGCCTCTGCTGGGTGGATCGCACTCTGTCTCAGCCCTCCCACATCTAGCTGCGGGTCCAAGGCTAGTTCCTACCTGTCCTGGCTCCGCGCTGCACCCCAGAAGCTGCCAGCACGTCTGGCTCCTAGGCAGTGCGGTCAGGGCGCTCCACCCGAGCACCAGCTCTGCACTCCTATTAGTTGGGAACTGTGGCCAATGGGAGCTGTGGGAGCAGTGCCTGCGGGTGAGAGCAGCGCGCAGAGCCGCCTGCCATGCCTCCGCCTAGGAGCCGGACCTGCTGGCTTAGCCCCCCCCAAACCCAGAGCCCTCTCCGACACCCCAAACCCCTCATCCCTAGTTCCACCCCAGGGCCTGCACTCCCAGATGAAGCCCTCACCCCCTCCTGCACCCCAACCCCCTGCCCCAGCCCAGAGCCCCCTCCCACACCCTGAACTCCTCTGCCCCACGCCCCAGCCCCCTCCTACACTCCAAACCCCTCATTTCTGGTCCCACGTCAGAGCCCGCTCCCCCAGTTAGGGCCCTCACCCCTTTCCGCACCCCAATCCCCTGCCCCAGCCCTGTGAAAGTGAGAGTGAGCCACCAAGGGAGGGGGAATGTAGTGAGCAGGGGGCGGGGCCTCAGAAGGGGCAGGGCAGGGGCGGGGCCTCAGGGAAGGGCTGGGGAAGGGGGTGGGATGTTGTTTTGTGCGATTAGAATGTTGGCAACCCTAACCAATGCAGTGACACTGCTGTAGCGCGTCTGGGGGAGACACTATCCTGACGGGAGAGAGCTCTCCTGTCAGCATAATAAATCCACCTCTGTGAGCGGCGGTAGCTATGTCAGCGGGAGAAGCTCTCCCATCAACATAGCACTGTCCACACCGGCGCTTAGGTCAGCGTAACTTACGTCGCTCGGGGGCTGGCTTATTCATACCCCCGAGCGACATAAGTTATATTGTGTACATGCCCTTTGGCTCCTCTGTAAACAGTCCTAATCTTTTCAGTCTCTCCTCACAGGGGAGTCTGAGGCAGAGAAATTGTCTAGCTTCCCCACAATGTCCTTCTCTTCAGCTATGCTTTACTGCCTGAAAGTCCAGCAGACCCACTCATTCTCTGAGGCCTCTTCTTGCTGATATACTTAAAGCAAGTTACTTACGTCTCTGGCTAGCTGCTCTTCCAAGCTTCCCAATTCCTCCTTTTACCTGGTCCATTCTTTTGGCTTCAGTTGGGCTGGATTTCCATTTCTTGACGGATACCCCTTGCCTTGCCATATATCCAATTTGCTCCCTCCCCTTCATCTGCCCATTTCCTTCTTTGTTCAGGGACGCCATTTGATTAGTTAGCTTTCTTCTCAATTTTAGATTCTTTTAGATTCATAAAGATCTTAATTTCTTCCCTTTAATCTTCTTGCCTAGCTTTTTTTAAAACCATCCCCTTTATAAAGCCTAATGTCACAGTTCTAGGGCGTTTTATGATTCCCTCCCCCAAGGAGATTCAATCAATTTAATTATGGCACATGCAGCAAAAGCTCCCTCATACTTAAGGTTGTATCACAGAGTTCAGTTTTCAATTGAAAATCTTTATTTTGTAAAAATCTCACTGAAATGGCAAAAACAAAAACAAAAAATATAAAATTTGAGCACAATTTAAAATTTTCACAGTGGTTTGATGAAAAATGACTCCATACAGAGACAAAAAGAAGAGTTAAAAAATCACTCCTTTGGCAATTTTCTTCACTGGATTGTCTCATTTTTCTTTGTATCCCTTTTGCAAGAAATTCTAAAACACTCTGGGTCTTGTTCTTTGTTTACATGTGCTGATTGCTGAAATATCAGTTACTCTGGGGTAGTGTTTGTCTACAGAGATTTATAACTTCTTAGCTAAATGGAAAATGTGTGCCAAGTTGAACACACCAAATTTTAATTTGACAAATCTTCTGCAGTGTGAACACAGCCACTCACTTCGAGAGAGACTGACTGACTGCCTTCCCTCTGTCTTACCCATGCTTCTGGCCTAGGAGAAAGCCCCTTGAGCTGGAAAAGAGAAGACCAGGAGTTACTCTTCTCTCTTCTAACTGAGACCACAAACTGCAACCTAGAGGACAATTAGGGAAGAGCTGCTGAACACTCCTCCCTCCCCAATTTCTAAAACAGAGAGCTTGGGCAGTTAAAGTCAAAGCAGGCTTAGAACTCAGGTCTCCAGCAGGCCAAAGCCCAAACTTATCAACTGCCCCACACTGTCTTTCAGCGTGACTAAGCCACACTCCATTCTAGTGCAAATGTAACGCCGACAAGCCACTGGGATGGAACCTGGGACCTCTGGAGCTTAGTACAGGAGCCTCTCCCGCATGAGCTCAAAGCCACATGGCTCTTAGCTAAGGTTACAGAACAGACTCATTAATCTCTAAGTGGTCTCGATGCCACTATAGGGGACAGAACACCACACCCAGGAGGCGTGTGGGTTACACAAACCCTGTAGCATAGACACACAACATAAAGATACCTCATAGCAGGATAGCTCCTTTCCTTTCCTTTCCAGAATAAGCTGTATAGGTACAAGGCACCTTTACACTGGTATAACTGCATCCTTGCTAGGGGAATTGTACTGGTAGACTTAACGTGGTTCAGCTTTTCTGTGCAGACAAGTCCATATGGATGGGGGGGGGGCGATGGTCTGACTGATGTGGACAAATTGGAGAAAGTCCAGAGAAGAGCAACACAAATGATGAAAGGTCTAGAAAACATGAGCTATGAGGGAAGATTGAAAAAACTGGGTTTGTTTAGTCTGGAAAAGAGAAGACTGAGAGGGGAACATGAGAACAGTTTTCAAGTACATAAAAGGTTGTTACAAGGAGGCAAATTGTTCTCGTTAACCCCTAAGGATAGGACAAGCAATGGGCTTAAATTGCAGCAAGGGAGATTTAGGTTGGACATTAGGAAAAACTTCCTAATTGTCAAGGTGGTTAAGCACTGGAATAAATTGCCCAGGGAGGTTGTAGAATCTCCATCATTGGGGATTTTTAAGAGCAGGTTAGACAAACACCTGTCAGGGATGGTCTATAATACTTAGTCCTGCCTTGAGTGCAGGGGACTGGACTAGATGACCTCTCGAGGTCCCTTCCAGTTCTATGATGCTTTGAGCACACCTGGAAATTAAAGAAGCCAAACTTTTAATTAATTCCCACCAGGAGGGTGAGAGTTTGGATGCTTTGTCAAGCAGAATCCATCCAGCTGCGATTCCAGGGAGTGGGAACAATTATTTGTGCAAGCCTCTGAGTCCAGTCTGCGGATAAGACACTGCTATTGGGATAAATGCAGCGTGTCCTATTGCTCATCATCTGCGGTAGAGAAGAAATGCTTCCCTCTGCAGTCCCATTGGCAGGGCAATGGGGAATAGCTTCCTCCTCCACAGCCTTCAGCAAGGACCTTGTGAGCAACTCTCTCTCTGACAGCAAGGAGGCCTCAGGCACTGATGGAGCCTGGTCATTCCCAGCTTCCAACTTTATTGATGGAATGCAACATGTCAGCACTGGAGACGTTTCCTACAGAGCCGGATCCACCTGCTGCAGTACAGGTACAAAGCCCATGAGCTATACGTGTGGGACTACTGCATGGCAGAGAATCTGACGGCTCTAACTAGGGAGGACACAAAAGCCTAGGACTATTGCTGGGAGAGCAAGCCTGCGGCAGAACAGTTCCTAGCCTCTTTAAAGCTGCAGGCAGCCTCTGCCATGATCAATAATGTCAGAACTGGGGGGAGGGAGAGCTCAGTGGTTTGAGCATTGGTCTGCTAAACCCAGGGTTGTGAGTTCAGTCCTTGAGGGGGTCACTTGGGGATCTGGGGCAAAATCAGTACTTGGTCCTGCTAGTGAAGGCAGGGGGCTGGACTGGATGACCTTTCAGGGTCTCTTCCAGTTCTAGGAGATGGGTGTAACTGCAGCAGAAGGTATAGCTTATGGTAAGTCATCTTAAAAACACGCATGTAAACTCTTCACGGCACCAGTTCTGCTTTGTTCCTTTTCCCCCTTCTTGCTGCCAAGCTCAACTTTCACCTAGGCAATGTGCTGTAGATACCCTCAATAGCAGAGCACACTCATAAACTCTGCTATGCACCAAACAGCACACATGAGCACCACGGTGCATATGCATCCTGTGTTATCCTAATGCAATCATAGAACCAAAGACACGTACAGTGGGAAGGGTCATCTAGTCCAGCCCCCTGTGTGGAGACGGGGCCAAATAAACCTAGACCATCCCCGACAGGTGTTTGTCCAGCCTGTTCTTAAAAACCTCCAACGATGGGGATTCCACAGACTCCCTTAGAAGCCTATTCCAGAGCTTGACTATCCTTATAGACTCATAGAAGTGTAGGACTGGAGGGGACCTTGAGAGGTCATCTAGTCCAGTCCCCTGCACTCAGTATTATCTAGATCCTTTCTGACAGGTGTTTGTCTAACCTGCTGTTAAACACCTCCAATGATGGAGATTCTACAACCTCCCTGGGCAATTTATTCCAGTGCTTAACCAGCCTGACAATTAGGAAGTTTTTCCTAATGTCCAACCTAAACCTTCCTTGCTGCAATGTAAGCCCATTACTACTTGTCCTGTTCTCAGTGCTTAAAGAGAACAATTTATTACCCGCCTCTTTATAACAGCTGTTTCTGTACTTGAAGACTTATCTTGTCCCCCGTTAGTCCTCTCTTCTCCAGACTAAACAAACCCAATTTTTTCAATCTTTTCTCATAGGTCATGTTTTCTAGACCTTTAATCATTTTTGTTGCTCTTCTCTAGACTTTCTCCAATTTGGACACATCTTTTCCAAAATATGGTGCCCAGAACAGGACACAATACTCCAGTTGAGGCCTCCTCAGTGAGGAGTAGAGCGGAAGAATGACTTCTGTCTTGCTTACAACACTCCTGCTAATACATCCCAGAATGATGGTAGGTTTTTTTGGGCACAGTATCGCACTGTTGACTTGTATTTAATTTGTGATCCACTATAACCCCCAGATCCTTTTCTGCACTACTCCCTCCTAGGCAGACAAGGTGGATGAGGTAATACCTTTTAGCATGTTGGTAAGAGACACAAGCTTTCGACAGACACAGATGTAAGGACTCGGGGACAAGAACCCATGTCTGCAGAGCCTGGGGCAGCTGATATTCTCACAGTGCTACCAGGAGGCCATGCCACAGCACAGCCAGGGAGCACTGTGGAAAGCAGGCGTTGCAGGAAGTACCGCCCAAGAAACCCAGAGTAGCAGCCCTCTGATTGGCCGAATTCCCCTACTTAACCCCAGGGGTTGCCCCAGGAAGTTGTCTGGTCAATCACACAGACTCTGACGGCACTGCCAGACTTCGGCTCTTCCCCTGGTCTCTGATTCCAGCCGGACCCTGACTTCTGCCCCTTGATTCTAACCTTGTACTACCTCTGATCTCTGAGCCTGGCCTGACTCTGACCCTGACTCTTGTTTACGGGACCTGGCCTTGCAATTCCGCCCACTCCTGACCCTGGTGGGCAGACCTCAGCCCAGCTGTGACCCTGGGCCATGCCACCTACGCCCCAGTCCGTTGTGACAGAGCTCCTCCTCAGTCTGGGAAAGGAACTCAGTGTCACAGCTTAACACAAGATCAAACAGATAGTTTAGCCTCAGTAGCGCACACATGCTACCAGACCATTCAAGGGGAAGTGGCTCGTTAACACTTCCTAGGCAGTCATTTCCTATTTTGACAGGTTTCAGAGTAGCAGCCGTGTTAGTCTGTATCCGCAAAAAGAAGAACAGGAGTACTTGTGGCACCTTAGAGACTAACAAAAATGCCCACTATGCATCCGAGGAAGTGGGCTGTGGTCCACGAAAGCTTATGCTCTAATAAATTTGTTAGTCTCTAAGGTGCCACAAGTACTCCTGTTCTTCTATTTCCTATTTTGTATCTGTGCAACTGAGTATTCCTTCCTTGCATTTGTCCTTATTGAATTTTATCCTATTTATTTCAGATCATTTCTCCAGTTTGTCAAGGTCATTTTGAATTCTAATTCTGTCCTCCAAAAGCACGTGCAACCCCTCCCAGCTTGGTATGATCCACAAACTTTATACGTGTACTCTCTCTGCCATTATCCAAATCATTTATGAAGATACTGAATAGAACGAGACCCAGGAAAGATCCCTGAGGGACCCCACTCAGTATGTCCTTCCAGCTTGATTGTAAACCATTGAAAACTACTCCCTGAGTATGGTTTTCCATCCAGTTGTGCACCTTCTTTATAGTAGATTTGTCTAGGCTAAATTTCTCTAGTTTGTTTATAGCTAAAGATTTTCCTAATACCTAACCTAAATCTCTCTTGCTGCAGATTGTGCCCTTACTTCTTGACCTTCAGTGGACATGGAGGACAATTGATCCCTGTCCTCTTTATAACAGCTTTTAACAGATTCAAAGACTGTTATCAGGTTCTCCCCTCAGGATATGGATATACTAGGAGGCTTTAGGGGCAGGGCTGTGCTTAGGATGACCAGACAGCAAATGTCAAAAATCAGGACGGGGGCGGGGGGTTATAGGAGCCTATATAAGAAAAAGTCCCCAAAAATGGGACTGGCCCTATAAAATCAGGACATCTGGTCACCCTAGCTGTGCTGCTACAACCCTGCCGCTAAAAGGCACGTGGTGTAGCTGCTGTTTGTCGGCAGGAGAGAGCTCTGCTGCAAACAAAGCGCTGTTCACAACGGCGCTTTTTGTCGGTAAACTTTTGTTGTTCAGTGGGTTTTGTTTTGTTTTTTAACACCCCTGAACGACAAAAGTTTTGCCAATGAAGTGCCAGTGTAGAAAAAGCCTCGGTCTTCTTTTCTCAAGACTAAACATGCCCAATTTTTTTTTAACCTTTCCTAATAGATCAGCATTTCTAACCCATTTTTCAATTGTATTGCTCTTCTCTGGACTCCCTCCTCTTTATCCATATCTTTCCTCAAGTGTGGTACCCAGAATTGGACACGGTACTCCAGTTGAGGCCTCTCCAATGCCAACGAGAGTAGAACAATGACCTGTATCTTATATACAACACTCCTATAAAGACACCCCTGAATGATATGTTTTTTTTTTTTTTTTGCAACTGCATCACATTGTTGGCTTATATTCAATTTGTGATCCGCTATGATGCCCAAATCCTTTTCAGTAGTAGTACCATCTAGCCAATTATTTCCAATTTTGTAGTTGTGCATTTGATTTTTCCTTCCTAAGTTAAGTACTTTGTTCTAGTCTTTATTGAATTTCATCTTATTGATTTCAGATCAATTCTCCTATTTGTCAAGGTAGTTTTGAATTATAATCCTATCCTGCAAAGTGCCTGCGACCGCTCCCAGTCTAGTGCTATCCTCAAAATTTTATAAGCAAACTCTCCACTCCCTTATCAGTCATTAATGAAAATATTGAATAGTACCGGACCTAGGACTGACCCCAAACATCTGTTATATTTTCATCTAGATCTGGTGCCTAGGAAGGAGGTGGGATGGGTTGAGACAGGTGTTACAGGCCAACACCCCACCAGATGGCATTGCAAACATTACTCTATCAGGTGCTTACAAGACAACTTTGACCAAATATAGATAGATAGATTGATAATCTCAAAACCCAACAACCTATCCTCAAAGTTATGTGTCTATTTGAAAAAACAGTAAAACTCAAGCTTACTGTAACTGAAAAAGAGCAGACTGATGTTTCTACTGTTTTGGTTTGTTTTAGGGCTGTCAATTAATCGCAGTTAACTCACGTGATTAACTCAAAAAAATTAATCACGATTAATCGCACTGTTAAACAATAGAATTCCAACTGAAATTATTAAATATTTTTGGATGATTTTTTCTACATTTTCAAATATACTGATTTCTATTACAACAAAAAATACAAAATGTACAGTGCTCACTTTATATTATTTTTATTACAAATATTTGCACTGTAAAAATGATAAAATACTATTTTTCAATTCACCTCATACAAATACTGTAGTGCAATCTCTTTATCGTGAAAGTGTAACTTACAAATGTAGATTTTTTTCTACATAACTGCTCTCAAAAACAAAACAATGTAAAACTTTAGAGCCTACAAGTCCACTCAGTCCTACTTCTTGTTCAGCCAATCGCTCAGACAAACAAGTTTGTTTACATTTACGGGAGATACTGCTGCCTGCTCCTTATTTACAGTGTCACCTGAAAGTGAGAGCAGGCGTTCGCATGGCACTTTTGTAGCCTGTTTTACATGGTATTCACATGTTTGTCTGAGCAATTGGCTGAAGTAGGACTGAGTGGACTTGTAGAATTATGTACAAAAAAAACTGCATTCAAAAATAAAACAATGTAAAACTTTAGAGCCTACATTTGTAAGTTCAGTGTTCATGATAAAGAGCTTGCACTACAGTGCTTGTACTAGGTGACTTGAAAAATACTATTTCTTTTGTTTTTTACAGTGCAAATATTTGTAATAAAAAATATAAAGTGAGCACTGTACACTTTGTATTCTGTGTTGTAACTGAAATCAGTATCTTTGAAAAAGTAGAAAACAAAACAAATCATATTCTATTATTGTTTAAAAGCATGATCACACAATCAATTTTTGTAATCACTTGACAGCCCTAGTTTGTTTACAATGTTCATTTGATAACAGTTTTAGTCCCTTTCCACCAGCAAGAAGGGACAAAAGTAACTTTTAAACCCCCCAAAACAAGCCTGGAGACTCAGGCACCTCACCTCCAGCCCCTCTGTTAAACTGATTCCATGCACCTGCCTTTGAACACCCCGAGTGAGTGTTAACTAACCCTCCCGGCACCCGGCACTGGGGGGTAAGGATCTGTCCCCATTCCACAGCCCAGCAGCGACCTTCCCAAGGGAGTGGCACAGCCAGGACTGCGCTCACAGCCCAGCTCCACGCCCGCTCGCTGCCGGCCTCACTCCGCCCAGCCTGGGTGCAGAGGGGCCAATGCAGAGCAGCCGCCCGAGTCCGCCGCTCCCCCCCGGGGGGTGCGGGACACATACTGCTGCCGGCGTGAGCCGCGGGGGCGGTGAATGACAGCGCTGCGACCCCCGAGGAGGCTCAGCCCGGCCCCTAGCTCGCTCCAACCCCTCAGCGCTTCGCAATGAGGTTCGGGGTCAAAAGCAGCCGGGCAGCCGGACCCCGCCCCGGGCCCGCATGGGGCGCACGACCCCCCCCCCCCACACACACACACCCCCGAGAGCTGCGCGGAGCCCGCGGGCACACGCCAGGTTCATGCAGGGCGCAAAGAGCCCAGGAGCCCCCTTCCCGCGCAGGGCATCCTACCCGGGCATCCCAGCTCCGACACCCGCAGGGCCCCCGCTCCCCGCCGGGAGTGCCCCACACGCACGGGCCTGGGGGAGCAGGGGGCGGTCGGGGAGGTGCGGGCTGGGTGCGCCAGAGGCAGCCGGCCAAGGGTCAGGGGGGCGCAAGGGGAAGGCGGTGGCTGCCGCGGGCGCACGGCCGGGTGCAGGCAGGGACAGGGGGACCCCGAGCCCCGCGGGAGGCTGCATGGCCCGGAGCGCACAGCCGGAGCCCGGGGAGTCGGGACGGGCGGTGCGTGCCCGAGGACAGAACCGGGGGTCCGGCGCCCTCACCCTTCTTGAACTCCTCCAGCAGCGTGTCCAGGCGGCTGTCGCTGAAGACCCAGTGCAGCGGCCGGCGGTAGAAGCGGGTGACGGTCTGCAGCGGGGTGCAGTCGTCGGGGTCCACGAAGGCCAGGTCCTTGACGAAGAGCAGGTCCACGATGTTGTCCCGCCGGTCGCCCTCGTAGACCGGGATGCGGGTGTAGCCGGAGCGCAGGATCTCGGAGACGGTGGCGAAGTCCAGCACGGCGTCGGAGCGCAGCAGGAAGCAGTCGGCCAGCGGGGTGAGCACGTCCTCCACCGCCTTGGTGCGCAGCTCCAGCGCGCCCTGCACCATGGCCAGCTCCTCCCGCACCAGGTCGCTGTGCGGGTCGGCGGCGCGCAGCGTCTCCAGCAGGCGCTCGCGGGTGGAGAAGGTGCTGAGCTCCTGGCGCAGCGCCCAGTCCAGCAGGCGGCTCAGCGGGTAGCAGAGCGGGAAGGTGGCGGCCATCAGCAGGCGGGTGAGGCAGAGCGTGTGCGAGGCGATGGCCAGCCCGTGCCGGGAACACACCGAGTAGGGCAGCACCTCGCCGCCCAGGAAGACGGCGCCGGTGCACAGCAGGACGGGCAGCCAGGGCACGCCCTGCACCCAGCCGGCCAGCGCCGGCCCCTGGCCGGGCAGGGATGCGCACAGCCAGCCGGCCAGCGCCGCGTTGGCCCCGGCCTGGCCTAGCAGCAGGGTGCAGAGCAGGTAGGTGCCGCCGTGGCCCCGCACCGCCTGCACGCGGCGCGCCTGCTCCTGCTCCGCGGCCGAGCCGCTGTTGCGCAGCACGCGGAGCTCCAGCGGGTCCAGCGACAGCAGCGCCAGGCGCAGGCCGCTGAACAGCGCCGACAGCGCCAGCAGGAGCAGCGCCCCCAGGGCCCGGAGCCAGCCCGCCTCCGGCAGCGGCCCGAGCAGCCAGGGCGCCCGCGCCGCCCGCCGCACCCGCAGCAGGAAGCCGCCCGCCGCGCCGTGGTGCTGCCAGGCGCGCCCGTCCCAGGCGCAGAGCGAGAAGAGCCGCCCGCGCGGCCCGGCGCCGGGCTCCCCCTTGCGCGGCTCCCGCACCCGCACCCGCACCAGGGCGGAGCCGGCCGAGCCGCCCGGCTGCAGCGGGCCCAGCACCTCCACGTCCGAGGCCCAGGCGCTCTGCTGCGGGCAGCGCTCCCCGGGCGCCGGGCCCGCTCCCGCCGCCGGCTCCTCGATGAAGACCAGGCGGGGCTCGCTCTCCGCGCCGGGCGGCCCGCGGCTGCCGTTCCCCTCGGCCGGCGGCTGGAAGTAGAGGCGCAGCAGGAAACTGGCCCCCTCGACCGCCCCCAGCGCGCCGGCCTCCAGCGAGACCCGGCCCGGGGCCGTGTCCTCGGGCCGCAGCCCCAGCAGCCAGGCGGCCCCGGCGGGCGGGCGGCGGGAGAGCGAGAAGAAGAGCAGCAGCACCGCGCCCCGGCTCCGGCCCCAGCCGCCCGCCGCAGCCGCCTGCCCCGCCATGGCGCTCCGCCTGCACCGCAGCGCCCGGCCGCGCGTCACGCTGCAGCCCACGTGCCGGGCTGGGGGCAGCCGCGCCCGCTGGGGCCGGGGGCCGGCCCGGAGTGTGTGTGGGGGGGCTGCGTCCGGCCTCCCCCTGGCGGGGCCCTCAGCCAGACGGGGCCGGAATCCACGGGGACTGTGGCCAAGAGTCCGCAAAGGCGCAGGGCGGCTGGGCTCACCAGAGAGCAAGTGTGAAAAATAGGGATGCGTGGGGATAATAGGAGCCTATATAAGAAAAAAAACCCAAAATCAGGACTGTCCCTATAAAATCGGGACATCTGGTCACTCTAGGTGCGGCCCCACGGACCCGCTCACTGTAACGGCATGGGGCGGACCAGGGCCAGCTCGAGCATTTCTGCTGCCCCAAGCAAAAAAAATAGCCTTGATCAGCGGCGGCAGTTCAGTGGCAGGTCCTTCGCTCCTAGAGGGAGGGAGGGACTGTCACCCCCGAATTGTCGCACATGCTGCCCCTCTCCCTTGGCTGCCCCAAGCACCTGCTTGTTAAGCTGGTGCCTGGAGCCGGCCCTGGGGCGGACACACGATGAGAAAGGGCCGCGCCTCACGGAACACCGGGAGGGGCGCAAGCCGGGGCCCTTGTCCCTTTGGGAGCAGACAGTTTCCCAGCTCCCAGGACCTTCCCCTCAGTTCGGGCAGGTGGGGCTGGTCCAAGCTGGCTGGTTTATGCCCCGTTTCCACGGCAGCTCAGGGGCTATATTCTGGGCTGTATCTGAATATTTCCAGAGCTTGTCTACATGCGCCTGGCACCTGAACCTGGAATTTCAGCCTGGTGCATGTGAACATGTCTAACAGCATGAACGTGTGTGTCTATGCATGCATGTGACAGCGTGTGTCTAGGTGCATGTGCACATGCATGATGGTGTGAGTGTCTCCACATGTGTGTGATTGTGTGCACCTGTGTGGTGTGGTGTACACATGTGCACCTGTGTGATGGTGTGTGTTTGTATCAGTGTGCACATATGTGATGGTGTGTCTGTATGTGTGGGCACACATGCTGGGGAGTGCCTGTGGGTGTATGTGCACGTGCACACATCTGATGGTGTGTGTATATGACTGTATGTGCGTGCGTGCACACATTTGGTGTGTATCTACATGTGTGTGTACATTCATGTGCACGTGTGATGGTGTGTATGTGATTGTGTGTCTATGTCAGGGGTGGGCAAACTACGGCCCGCAGGCTGTTTTAATCCAGCCCTCTAGCTCCCACTGGGGAGCAGGGTCTGGGCTTGCCCTGCTCCAACCGGGGAGCAGGGTCGGGGGCCGCTCTACACGGCTCCCAGGAGCAGCGGCATGACTCCCCCTCCGTCTCCTACGTCGTAGGGGCAGTCAGGGACCTCCACTCTGCACACTGCTCCCACCCCAAGCACCGCCCCTGCAGCTCCCATTAGCCAGGAATCGAAGCCAAGGGGAGCTGCAGGGGTGGTGCCTGCGGATGGGGCAGCGTGCAGAGCCGCCGGGCTGCGCCTCGCATAGGAGCCAGAGAAGGGACATGCCGCTGCTTCCAGAAGCCGTTTGAGGTAAGTGCCACCTGGAGCCTGCACCCCTGAGCCTCTCCCCATGCCCCAACCCCCTGCCCCAGTCTTCATCCCCCTCCTGCCCTCCAAACCCCTTGATCCTAGCCCAGAGCACCCTCCTGTACCCCAAACCCCTCATCCCCAGGCCCACCCCAGAGCCTGCATCTCCAGCCAGAGCCTCACCCTGCACCTCACTCCCCAGCCTGGAGCCCCCTCCTGCACCCTGAACTCATTTCTGACCCCCAACCCCAATTTTGTGAGCATTCATGGCCCACCATACAATTTCTATTCCCAGATGTAGCCTCGGGCCAAAAAGTTTGCCCAACCCTAATCTATGTGCATGGGCGGCTCCAGGCAGCAAGCACGTGCCTGGGGCGGCAAGCCGCGGAAAGTGGCCTCCTGGTCGCTGTGAGGGTGGCAGTCAGGCATGCCTGCGGGAGGTCTGCTGGTCCCGCGGTTTTGGCGGCAATTCGGCGGCGGGTACGCCGAAGGTGTGGGACCGGCAGTTCGCCTGCAGAAACGCCGCCGAATCCGCGTGACTGCGGACTGTCCGCAGGCATGCCGCTAAAGCCCACCTGACTGCCGTGCTTGGAGCGGCAAAAAACATAGAGCCGCCCCTGTCTATGTGCATATTCACGTATGTGACAGTGTGAATCTATGTGCGTGTGCATGTGATGGGATATGTGTCACAGAGATGACAGGAACACAGTCCCAAGCAGAGCATGTAGGTACAACCAGAACCTCTCAATCAAGTCCTTCTGGGGGGTTCAGGGAGCTTAGACCTCAGCTTGGGGTTCCCTGTGTTGCACCTCCCAGCCCAAACTGAAACTAAAAACTCCTCCAGCAGCTTTCTCCCCTCTGCCCCTCCTCTCCTTTGTTCAGTCTCCCCGGCAGAAGGTGTCATTTCTCCCAACCCCCCTCCTGGCTCAGGTTACAGGTCAGGTAGCTTCCGTCTCATCCCCAGTGTAACACATTCCCAGGTCAAATCCGCCCGCTCCCTGCTCCGTCACAATGTGCAGTGGCAGATTATCACATGGGCCCATGGGGCCTGTGCCCCAAGCCCCCTCCCCCCCACCCCCCCAGGAGTGCTGGAAACTGGCTAGAGGTGGGGGAGCCACTGGGGCCCCATCTTCTAGCCAGGCTAGAAGCCAGAGCTGGCCAGTGGTAAGAGCCAGACAGGGAGCCCTGGACCCTCCACCTGCCCTGGGCAGGGGCTGGGTGTTCGAGAGCAGCCCTCAGCCCCTGTCCCTGCCCCCTGGATGCACTGCCCAGGGTAGGTGGCGGATGCGGGGCTCCCCACAGCGGCCCCGGGCTCCCTGCGGCTCTTCCCACGGCCTGGCTCCACCTTCTGGCCTTGCCAGGGTGTGGGGCCTGGGGTGGGGGAAAAGGAGGAGCAGGGCCCAGGGCCCCATGATGGTGGTGGGGCTAAGGCCCACCTTAGCCCCCCCATTGGAGAAGAAGCCGGTGCGGGGACACCGCTAGCAGGGGCTGGCTTCACACCAGACGAGCTGATCACCAGTTCCCCCACTGCAAAGTACAGCACCTGCCTGAGGCTATTATGCCCACGTTAAAAAAGTGGGAGGGCCTGGCCCCCCTGGTTCTGGCACCCCAGACCCCAGGGTTTGGGGGCCCAAATGTTCTTTGTGCCCAGGCTGCCAAAAAAATTGTAATCCACCTCTGGGGAGGAGAGGGGGTGTGCATGTGTGTGCTGGTATATGTGTGACAGTGCGTCTGGGGCCATCCCAAGGGGACTGCGCAGCCCCGGGACAAATCGACCTGTATGCCCCCCCCCCCCCCTTAACATTTTTTATACGGGTGAAATCTAGTGTCGGGAGGGGACACCAGTGCTGGGGGCGAGGGACTATGGAGAGTCACAGGGTGGCACCTGTACTATGGACAAGGGGCCCCCCTGTGCCCGAGGGTCCTGGAAAAGAGAGGGGTCCAGGGCAGAAGGTCAATGGATGGGGTCAGCCTGGTGCTGGCGTGTTCCGGCGGTGCTAGGATGCTGGTGGCTGGTGTGGTGGCAGGTGAACAAGAAAAATAAACACCATGTGTGCTTCCCGCCAGTGAGTGCAGGCCTGACCCCTGCTGCTGGCGCCAGGCCCCACGCTACCCCTCCCCAGGGCTGGCCTGGCCCCCCGAACCCGTAACCCCAACCCCCTGCCTGGCCTGGTCCCCCAGGCACCCCTAGCCCCATTCCACCCAGGCCAGCCTAGCACCCCTCGCACAACATCCGCACACTGAAGCCTGGGGCCCCCCAAAGTGCAGGGCCCAGAGCGGTTGGTCTGATTCGCCACACCCAAGGGAGGGCTCTGAGTGGGTTTGTGTATGTAGGTTTGCAGGGTGGTGTGTGTGTGTACATGCGTGTGCACACGGGGGGAGAGTGTGTGCTGGGCTGAGGGCCCGGCTGCACTCGGGTGCGGTCCTGTGACCCTAGCACAAGACCCGTGTTTTGCACCGCAAAGTCCTGAGTTCTGAGCTGCTGGGGGCAGGGTGTGTGGGCAGGGACCCCCCCTCCCTCCCTGCCCCGCCCAAGGGGCGCTTGCTGGCTTCTCCGGGCCGGGCCAGACCCACCCGGGGCGCACCGCACGTGGTGCCCTGGTAGGGTGACTAGATGTCCGGATTTTATAGGGACAGTCCCGATATTTGGGGCTTTTTCTTATATAGGCTCCTATTACCCCCCACCCCCGTCCCAATTTTTCATACTTGCTGTCTGGTCACCCTATGCCCTGGCCTGTGGCCGCCCGTGACAATGAGGTGCCTGCACTTGCTCTTCCCAGCCGACAGGGGGTGCTGTGGGTCGCTGCCGGCCCCCCCCCCCCCCCCCCCCGCCCCCCGCCCCGCCCCCCCTTCCCGCCCTACCCCCCCCTCCCCTCACAGCCCCGCCTGGCACCCCCCCCACTTCCTACACACCCCTCCCCCACAGACTCGCCCCCCGGAGTCCCGCCCTGCACACCCCTTCCCCACAGCCCCAGCACCGAGCACACCCCTCCCCCATAGCCTCTGCTCCCCAGATCCCGGCACACACCTCCACTACAGCCCTGCCCAGGGCAAACCCCTCCCCCACAGCTGCACCCACAGGCAAACCCCTCCCCTACAGCCCCTGCTCCCCACACCCTGGCACACCCCTCCTCCATACCTGTACACTCCTCACCCATACCCACACACCCCTCCCCCAGAGCCCCGCCCCGGGCACACCACTCGCCCACCCCATTCCCCTCAGTCCCACACATCCCTCCCTCACAACCCCATTCCTGCACACGTCTCCCCCATTGTCCCTGTTCCCCACACCCTGGCACACCTGGCCCGCACACCCCTCCTCTACAGTCCTCCCCCCCCGCCCACCCTTCCTCCACAGCCCCACCCCAGGCACACCCCTCCCTCATACCCGCACACCCCTTCCCCCAGAGCCCCGCCCCGGGGCACACCCTGCACATCCCACTGGAATGGGTTCCCTAGGGAGGTGGTGGAATCTCCTTCCTCAGAGGTTTTGAAGGTCAGGCTTGACAAAGCCCTGGCTGGGATGATTTAGTAGGGAATTGGTCCTGCTCTGAGCAGGGGGTTGGACTAGATACCTCCTGAGGTCTCTTCCAACCCTGATAGTCTATGATTCTCCCTCACAACCTCATTCCTGCATACCCCTCCCCCATAGTCCCTACTCCCCACACCCTGGAACACCCCTCCCGCACACCTCTCCCCCACAGTCCCACCCCTGGACACACCCCTCCCACGAACCCCGTCCTCTCAGTCCCACACACCCCTCTCCCACATCCCCACTCCAGCACACCCCTCTCCCATAACTCTTGCTCCCCATACCCCTTCCCCACACCCGCACACCCCTCCCCCTCAGCCCCACCCAGGGTACTCCCCATCCCCATAGTCACTAGCTAGACCCATACTGCTCGGCTCCAACGTGGGCAGGCAGGTATTAGCAATGAACCCTTTAAGTGTGCACTTTTTATACCCTTCAGCAAACAAGTGATGTCATAGCCAAACACTGACTTCAACTGAAAACCAATTGGAGACATTTCCAGTCTGAATATTCCGCTATATATTTAAAAGTTACAGAATAGTTGGAACCATTCTTTACAACACGGTTACCTGGACCACACTCATATATGTACGGGGTCAATTTAATGTTATTGTAGAAACCTTAACTGCCATATTTCCTGACTGATTATTTAATTTCTCAATATCATAGAATATCAGGGTTGGAAGAGACCTCAGCAGGTCATCTAGTCCAACCCCCTGCTCAAAGCAGGACCAGTCCCCAACTAAATCATCCCAGCCAGGGCTTTGTCAAGCCTGGCCTTAAAAACCTCTAAGGAAGGAGATTCCACCACCTCCCTAGGGAACCCATTCCAGCGCTTCACCACCCTCCTAGTGAAAAAGTTTTTCCTAATATCCAACCTAAACCTCCTCCACTGCAACTTGAGACCGTTACTTCTTGTTCTGTCATCTGCTACCACTGAGAACAGTCTAGATCCATCCTCTTTGGAACCCCCTTTCAGGTAGTTGAAGGCTGCTATCAAATCCACCTCACTCTTCTCTTCTGCAGACTAAATAACCCCAGTTCCCTCAGCCTTTCCCGCAAGTCACATGCCCCAGCCCCCTAATCATTTTCATGCCCTCCGCTGGACTTTCTCCAATTTGTCCGCATCCCTTTTGTAGTGGGGGGACCAAAACTGGATGCAATACTCCAGGTGTGGCCTCACCAGTGCCGAATAGAGGGGAATAATCACTTCCCTCGATCTGCTGGCAGTGCTCCTACTAATAAAGCCCCATATGCCATTAGCCTTCTTGGCAACAAGGGCACACTGTTGACTTATATCCAGCTTCTCGTCCACTGTAATCCCCAGGTCCTTTTCTGCAGAACTGCCGCTTAGCCGGTCGTTCCCCAGCCTGTAGCAGTGCATGGGATTCTTCCTTCCTAAATGCAGGACTCTGCACTTGTCCTTGTCAAACCTCATCAGATTTCTTTTGGCCCAATCCTCCAATTTGTCTAGGTCACTCTGGACCCTATTCCTAACCTCCAGAGTATCTACCTCTCCCCCTAGCTTAGTGTCATCTGCGAACTTGCTGAGGGTGCAATTCATCCCATCATCCAGATCATTAATAAAGATGTTGAACAAAACTGGTCCCAGGACCGACCCTTGGGCACTCCGCTTGATACCGGCTGCCAACTAGACATCAAGCCATTGATCGCTACCCGTTGAGCCCGACGATCTAGCCAGTTTTCTATCCACCTTATAGTCCATTCATCCAATCCATACTTTTTTAACTTGCTGGCAAGAATACTGTGGGAGACCGTATCAAAAGCTTTGCTAAAGTCAAGCTATATCACATCCACCGCTTTCCCCATATCCACAGAGCCCGTTATCTCATCATAGAAGGCAATCAGGTTGGTCAGGCATGACTTGCCCTTGGTGAATCCATGTTGACTGTTCCTGGTCACCTTCCTCTCCTCCTAGTGCTTCAGAATGGATTCCTTGACGACTTGCTCCATGATTTTGCCGGGGACTGAGGTGTGGCTGACCGGTCTGTAGTTCCCCAGGTTCTCTTTCTTCTCTTTTTAAATACGGGCACTATATTTGCCTTTTTCCAATCGTCTGGGACCTCCCCCGATCGCCACGAATTTGCAAAGCTAATGGCCAATGGCTCTGCAATCAGCGAACTCCCTCAGCACCCTTGGATGCATTAGATCTGGCCCCATGGACTTGTGCATGTCCAGCTTTTCTAAACAGTCCTTAACCTGTTCTTTCACCACTGAGGGCTGCTCACCTCCTCCCCATACTGTGCTGCCCAGTGCAGCAGTCTGGGAGCTGCCCTTGTCTGTGAAGCCCGAGGCAAAAAAAGCATTGAGTACTTCAGCTTTTTCCACATCATCTGTCACTAAGTTGCCTCCCCCATTCAGTAAATGTAGCATTAGAATGGTATTGTGCATTTAATAAAGTTAGTTACTCGTAAGAGAGAAAATGAATAGAAAGGAACATTGTGTTCTTGGAAATGGGATTTCTGCAGAATTTCAGAAACTGCTGCACATCCTTGTTTCTAGACCCATGGCTGATAAATCTGCATTTTACTGCTGTGCATGTGTCCATGGGGTGCAAACGGTAAGGGGCTCAGTCGTCACTTCTCACAGAAGACCCCTGGCAGGGAGTTCTGGGGATGCAAATCTCCATAAGGATTTCCTGACCGTCCTGTCTCCCCCTCCCACATTGTCCCACTATAGGGAGATATCTCCCCTTGTATAGCCCAAATCTGGTGGATCCCCTGCGATCTGAGCAGGTCCATCTGCATGGTGGCCTTGCGCTTCTGCACCAGCTGTGACTCCTGGTGGTTCCCCCTTCCAGCTCCCTGAAAGTGGGTCTCCAATGGAGTCAATCTGGCCTCAGCTGCCAGGAGATCCTTAGAGAGGGAACAACGTGTTCACCCCCTTCCCCAGCACAGGCCCTATGAATAGGTCCCTGTAGTATCCAAAGTGAGTCCCCAGTCTGTGTATAAGAGGGAGAGATCTTTGTGTGAGCATCCCCTCCATGTGTTGATCAGACAGGGATGATCTCGGCCAATGCAGTTTTTTAAACATCTGCTTGATCTGTCTCCCCAGCCCATGGGTATATTTGGCAATAACTTGAAGAGCCACAAGGTGGCGAACTCTCCCCATGCTTCTGTCAGTAAAAGGAACCGCAGATTGATGACTTTGGAACTGGTGCTTTTAAAAATCATTTCTGGTAGTTACTGTGAGGTGCAACCTCTTCTGGAAGGTGGCTGGTAGCTCCCGGCGATGCTGAGCCTTTCATCTGAACCCTGTGTTTTCCCGTCTGTATAATTCTACTTTTCGTGCCTGGAGAGCAGGACCCTGTGGAGCCCAGGCCCCCGGTGTGTGACTAGGTGCCATTGGAGGCTGCTCTCTCCCAGCTCTTCAGTTAATTTTCCCAAGAAAGAGACACCAGGTGGTAATTTTCGAGCTCTCTAGGGACCAGTGATACCTTCGTGAACACTGACCAAGCTACCCCATGGTTTAGGGATGGTAGGTTTCCTTCTTCAAAGATGACATTTACTGTCTCCATCAGAAGGGTCAGCTGATCTGGAGCGTCTCTTCCTAACCCTAATGTTACATTAAGAAAAACAGACATGTCAGGCTTCTGCTTCAAGCAGCAGGGGCATGTTTAGGGTGATGCTTCTTTTAGCAAAATAAAGAGAGGCTGGATACTAGGACCAGGTCACGTGCTGTGAGTTGGACGTGGCGTTTGGTTTGGAGCAGCCTGAGAGAGGAGAAGATTAAAAAGCAACAGGACTCGGAGCTGGTACCTCCACTCCCAAACCGGAGCAGTCAGAAAGATCTGGCAGGGAGATAGGGCTTGGTCTGAGGAGATTGTAACTGCCCCCTTCAAGTGCTGTCCCTTCCACTCCCATTCGCTTTGTCTAGATGAGGCTCTTGTCTTCAGGAGAAGAAAAGGTGTATTTTTAACACGGGGTAACTAGTGAAGATAAGGTGGCTTGTAGTTTTCACTCAACCTGCTAACATGTGTGAAAACTGCAAGCTGCTTTGTCTTTACTAGGGTTTTATCTCATTTTAGTTAGCCTGTGTTAGCTAACAGGTGGTCAGACCGCAGCTCTCTTCGTAGAGAAGATACACCCTGGGGGTGAAAGGTGCATTGTTAGGTGGTGTCTAATAGCTCAGTCTATTTAATACCTTCTTAAACTGTAGACAAGACAAAGCAAGTTGTCCTTTAACACATGCTAAATTGGTCAAGTAAAAGTGCTCGGGGTGTTGTCCTCACCTTTAAGGCTCTGCACAGAGATCTGCCCTGGCAACATCCTATCTGTTAGGGCTCTCTAGGGGCCCCACTTTCAAAATATCGAGGCACCTGATCCCAGCCCCCATTTCCACCTATAACTCCTCTTGCACCTCATTCTCTGGTCTCCTCGTCCTTTATTCCTTTCCCTACTGGTGACACTGCTCTTACTTTAGAAACAGTGACCCTTTTCCCGGGCTCCAGGATTCCCCAATTGCCCCTTCAAATCTCTGCTTTAAATCCCACTTCTCTTGCCTGCCTTCCATTTCTGATCTGTTCTGACCCTCATGCCTTGTCCCTCAACTAGTGGTACCCATGTGTCATGAGCTGTACTGGTGCTTTGAACCCTACTGGGCCACCACCATCCTGTTCTAAGTTTGCCTACAAAAATCTGTGTAGGACAGGGGCACTCTGGCTCGGAATGAGGAAGTGGGCTGGGGCTTATAAAGAAGCTCTGCTGACCCTGGCTTTAGGGCCTGAAGCCAGAGTTTCATGAGCAGGGTAGGTTGGAACTATCCTCCCACTCCTCTCAGTGAAGAGGTATCAGGCAGGCTTGGCCCTAGTGGTTCGCTGAGAAACAGGTAAGCAAGGCAGGCTGGGGACTGTATGGCAGCCATGTTAGTAGTTCTACCTTCTGACAAAGCATGATGGGAAGTAAAGGGAGTATTTAAAGCAGTGATACTCAGACTGGGGTTCTGAAGTTGCAAGTGATTCTTTGCAGCATGACGGGGTGCTGGAACAGTGTGTGTAGGGGGTGTGCTGAGAGCCATTGAACCAAACTAAACCCGGTATGTAATGGAAACCACATCACACACCCCGCACCCCTAGTTCCAGTGCTTATGGCATATGATGTTAAAAAACACTGTGTGATTTAGTTATTTACCAGTCAGGAGGCTTTTACTATGTTATTAACCAATTGTCGTTTATAAAATGCTTGGTCAGTCATTTTGCATGAGAATAATATATATAAAAATAGTAACTGAAACACTGAATTCACACTCCTGTGGCTCCTGTGGGTAATGGTGATCACTAATTTGGCTCCTGAGCCACTGAGGTGTGAGTAGCACTGATCTAAAGGCTCCTGTTCCTCAAGGTGGGCAGAAGTCTAGAGGGAGTCAGGCTGGCTAGCTGCTTCTCGTGGAAGGCATGTGCAAGTAAATCAAACTTGTTTATGTTTTCTCTTTGTAACCCTTTGCTTAGTAACACCTCGGGGGCAGACACCTCTGCAGAGCATGTGAAACACCTGCTGGGAAGTGGGGACGTTTTGCTGCTGCCTTCTGGGGCAGGCTGAACTAAAGATCGCCAGGCAGGAGAACATTGTTTACAAACTGCGGTGTGCCTCTTTTGTTCAGCCTCTGACACTATCTTGTACAGACTGTAAGCTGCTCTGATAGGGACAATCTCTTACCGCATGTTTGCAAAGCACGATGGACCTCTGTGGTGCTGCCTAGGTACAGCAGTTAGTCCATACTAAGCAGTGGCCTCTCCTGCACAGGTACCGCAAGTGCCTTACTCTGTTTCCATCTGTTTTCCAAGGGTTTGGGATAATGGCTGAGGGCTGCCCATTCTGACAGGGAAGCTAAAGGGCGGAAGTCAGGAGGTTTAACTAATTTCTGCAATTTAAATATATAATCAGTGACATATGGTGATACTAAATACAGAAGAAAAGTGGTTGTATAAATCAAGCTTTTGCACACAGTCAAAAGCACATAGCTGTAACAACAAATTTAACCGCTCCCTACCCCCTCCCAATAGTGTCTGTACTATGGAAAGTAATGGGCCACGTTTCCAAACAATCTTGGCATGCGATTGCATGTACATTTTGCCTGCATAGCTGTTTATCTAATTTGCCCCAAATTCCTATAACTAGAGATTCAACAAAAAGTTGAGGGAGAGGAAAGAAGTACAGCAAAGTTCTGCAGAGAGTACAAAGGCAATTCCCACGTTATACGTTCCTGGCCCAAGCCTGTAACTTTTTCTGCAGGGCTGGGCCCCGGTACCCAGCACAGAGACCCCCTGGGAGTTCTGGATGTGCCCAAGAATCTTCCCATGCTGAGGCAGTTGTAGGATCAAGCCCTATAACTGTAGGTGTGATGTGAATACTTGTCTCACAACTCATTGCGTTCAGGCAATACTTCCCCAACTTGTTACCCAAACACAGGAAGGAACAGGTAAATTGCATCTGATTCATATTACGTAGTTGGTAAATCACGTTTCTAGCTAGTTTGTGGAGACCCAGACAGATTTCCCAAATTCTTCACTTTCCTCTTTGAAAATGACTCTATCAAGGACTTCATTTCATCACACCTTCCTCCTCACTCCTAGGCAGAGCTGCTCAGAAATCTTCAATTGAAATGGTTTTTCAACAGAAAATGCAGTTTCTTCACAATTTGAAATTTTCCTGAAGAAAATTTCCATGTGCGGAAATTATTTTATTTTGTACCTGGAAGAGTGAAATGCAATATTTTGAGGTAAGTCATTTCGACATTAATTTGTGTGTCTCTGAGCTGCTCCAGTGCCTCATGGGACTTATATTTTGAAAGCCTCATGCCCACATTCTCTTCTATGAGTTATGTTCCCTGGCTGGATTATATTTCCCATGATGCACAGCAGTGGTTTAACCAGAGGGAATACCATGATGCATCAAAAAGAGACACAGATTCATGCTGAAATTAAACATTTTGATGTTTCCAAATAGAATTTTTTTAGAACTTTCTGTCCTGTGAAAAAATTTGGTATTTGACTTTTCAGCCTAATTCGGGATGAAAACATTCTGAAATGTCAGAATTTCTTGCAGGGCAGAAATTCTGTTTTTTGAATGGCTCTGCTCCTAGCCCACTCCAAAAGTGCCTGATCTCTCCGTTTATTCGCCCTATCATGGATCTCAGACCGGTTCTCCCTTTTCCTCTCATCTCAGCCCCCTGCTCTTATCCTGGGTGACTTCAGCTTCCATGCTGATGACTTCTCTGCCTTGATACTTCTCTCTAATTTGACCGGCAGTTCTGGTCAGGCCTCCCCATGCATGCCTTGGTCACTCTCCTGACTTTGTCCTCTCCAGACTCTGCTCCCTCTCTCTGAAACCAGTTGATCTCTTTGATGTAGCTAATTTTCTTCCTCCATTATTATTTGTATTGCAGCAACACCCAGTGGCCCAGTAAGGGTCATGGCCTTGTTGTGCCAAGTGAAAGAGGTGCTTACAATCGACATTAGCACAGGCCTCCCAGTTACTCTGTCGTTCTGTTACCTTCCACCCAGCAGCAACTCTGATTTCTCCTCTGCTCTTTTTGACCTGCCCCCTCACGAAACTTCAACTCCTCCATGGTCTCCCTGCTCAGCTCCACCCTCTTCTCCACACTTGATTTCTTTGCTCTTCTGTCATAGCACTTCATCCAGCCTACCAATAGCCCTCTCTCATCCTCCCCATATCCACTTCCTCAGATGCAGAACATCTCTGCAGAAAACCCAGAGTCCACATGAACTTCCTCCACTACAAATGCATCTCTCCTCCGGTATGCCATCCTCTGTGCTAAATAGCACTGCTTCATCTCCCAGATGGCTGATCAAATAGCTCTTTGCCTTAATTTTCATGTTTTTAAAAATGCTGGCTTTAACTTCTCTCTGCCTCCATTTCTCCATATGGGAAATGGGGATGATTCTATTTATTGTCGACTTCGCAGAGCTGCGGGGAAGTTATGAGACACAGTGTTTTAAAAGGCTCTGTGACCTCAGTAATGCTCTAGAAGTATATGGTGTCTTTACTGTATTATTTCTGTACACACATTTGACTACAGGAAATTCACCACTACATTTGTTTGCATCCAGTGCAAAGGATAAAAAGCATTTGAGTTATTGATTGCTATGGCATGTCAGTTAGATTAGTGTAGGGAAGAACTTTCTCCATCAAAAGATTTTGACTCATTTGATTAAAATTATACGCACTTCCTATGCAGAAAGAGTAGAAACGTTAATGGAAGGAACCTGCTGTGCAGTTACATGACCACATCTTTACCGCATACTACAAACTCGATTTGCTCTCCAGCTCAGAGGTTGCTCTGGGAAGATATCAGGCTGTGGTAAAGAGCTGACATGGAAAAGCATTAATAAAAAATCTATCTGATAAGTTGTGGATACATAGTATTTTTTTTCTTTTTTCTCACTCATTGAATCTTCTCCCTGCCTTATTTCTAGGACACCCATCACCACTGAGGCTTACTGGATGGGCTCTTGCCAGCAAAAAAATTAACAATACAGGCTCTTGATTCATGGACATATTGATATGAACTACAGTAGGTATTTCCAGTACCTAGATATTACAGTGATTGCTGCTATAGAAATCCCTATGCTAGATATCTCAAGAAGAGATGAAAAAGGCCTCCTAGGTTATTTAGTCCTTCCCTGGCTAACAAAGTTTTGTTCCCTACAGTACATTTTCTAGTAGTAATAATAAAACTTATCATTCAATAGTGCTTTACCTCTGTGTGCAGATAATTCTTTGTTCTCCTTTGAGTTTTTGTCCATATGCACATTCCACTGATGATGCACATGCGCCTCATGTGCCAGAGATCGAAGTGTTTTTGGCGAGCTGTATCCATATGGCACGCATGCGCTCGCCAGCCCTTGTGCTCTGCAGCATGGGCAGAGAAGGGCAAGGCTCACTGCCTGCCATTCAGTTCCTCTCACTGCCTCCTGGCTTAGAGATGGAGCCCTGACTGTCTGATAGACTGCCAGTCTTTCTTTACTAGTTCGTTATAGTTTAATAGTTTAGTTTGTGATTATTTTTTCTGATTGCCGGTTGCAACCGTCAGTTCTTCAGAGTTCTGACTCATCACCAGTATGGCGCTGTTCAGTTCTCCCGGATTCAAATGCTGCCCCTCATGTGGGGGGCATCTGAGCCTCAGAGGGATACTCAAAGTGCCTCTGTTGTCTGGGAAGAGCGCACATTCCCAGCAAATGTGCTGTTTGTAAGTCCTCCGTACACTGAAGGGCTCACAAGCCACCCTTTGTTTCCTCGGAGTATACATACTAGTTCCTAGGGCTGGTCTACACTGGGGGCGGGGGGGGGGGTAGGAATTAATCCAAGATACGCAACTTCAGCTACGCGAATAGTGTAGCTGAAGTCGAAGTATCTTGGATCAAATTACCCGGGGTCCAGACAGTGCGGGATCGACGGCCGCGGCTCCCCCGTCGACTGCGCTACCGCCGCTCGCTCTGGTGGAGTTCCGGAGTCGACGGTGAGAATCCCGGGGATTGATATATCGCGTCTTAACGAGACGCGATATATCGATCCTGGATAAATTGATTGCTCCCCGCCGATACGGCGAGTAGTGAAGACGTACCCTAAGAGGAGACATATCAAACAGCCTTACCCTTCACAGATACCAGTTCTGCCACCCTTCTACCATCAAAGGTTGTCAGAACCATCAAGAAAACATCGTTGCTTCCAGAGGAAGAGACAACTCACTGCTCCATTCTAAACCCCCAGCCTTCCCAGTCCCAGGAACATTCATTTTGATGGGACGGTGGAGTGCTGTGTTCTGCTTCCATCAACTCCAGAAGTTCCAGACCTCCCCCTTGGAAGTCAGGTCGCCCACTTTAGGCATGCTTTGACCATCACCACTGCCGCCCCATGGGCCATGGTGACAGTAACACATGGATTATCCATCCAGTTTTCGGTGGTGCCTAAGCACAATCCCCCTTAACCCTTATCAGAGACCCCACCTCACGAGGATCTATTATGTCAAGAGGGCCTCACTCTCCTTTATCGTGAAACGGGAGAAGAGGGCCCTCCACAATACAGGGGGAAGGATTTTTACAGCAACTATTTTTTCATTCTGGAGAAAAAGGGAGGCTGGCGACCCATGCTAGCTTGGCAGAACCTGAGCACTTTTGTTTGCAAACTGAAGTTCAGAATGGTCACCCTCTACATCATTCCACTCCCCAGGAAGTGCCCAAAATTCACAGTGAGTCAGGACCACTATCAATATCAAGTACTGCCCTTTGGACTCTCCACAGCACTGAGAGTGTTCACCAAGTTACTGTTGGTAGTGGCAGCTTATTTGAGAAGATGCAATATCAACATATGCTCTTACCTGGACAATTGGCTAATATGGGGGAATTCTCCTCTAAAGACCTCCAAAGCAATCTGCCACAAGCTTGACCCTTTCCAGAGATTGAGCTTGACAATCAACAAACAGAAATCAGCCTTAACCCCAGTGCAGAGGATCAAATTCAACAGCCTGGTCCTAGACTCCTCTACTTCCGGGGTCTGCCTTCCTGAAGACAGATTTGAGAACCTGTCTGTTCCAGTTCTTCTATTGGAGGGTGTGACGAAGTGGGACCGTTCTTAATGTTTCCTCTGAATACTGTGTGGGTGCCTCAGTTTCCCCTATGCATTTCTTAAGTCTCTAGGTGGAGGGATAAAGGTCGGTGTGCATAAAACACTCACACTCTGTCTCCCTGGCAACAAATGGCCAGGGCCCTTCCCCCCCCTGCAAGGGAATAGCTAAAGGTGAACAAAGAGATCAGGTGACCTCCTGGCCCGGGAAAGAGACAAAGCCCAGAAAAGGAGGGGCTGGAGGGGGTTTGAGTTGGGTGCTTGCTGGGAACGGGGAAGGGAGTGCAGCCGGGGGTGTCTGGCTCTCTGAACACCATAATGGACCCGGCCGACGGGTCCCATTCGCCACTGTACCTACAAGCTCTGTTTTAGACCGTGTTCCTGTCATCTAATAAACCTCTGTTTTACTGGCTGGCTGAGAGTCACGTCTGACGGGGAAGGGGGGGGTGCGTGCAGGACCTTCTGGCTTCCCCAGGACCCCACCTGGGCGGACTCGCTGTGGGAAGTGCACGGAGGGGCATATGCTGAATGGTCCAAGGTCAGACCCAGGAGGTGAAGCCGTGTGAGCTTCTTGCCCTGAAGACAGTCTGCTCCGAGGGAGAGGAGGCTCCCCAGAGTCCTGACTGGCTTTGTGGGGAGCAGTTCCAGAGCATCGCCCAGGGACTCCGTGACAGAGGGAAACCCACATACCGGTGTAAGATCATGCCGCACTCTTCTAGGTCATATGGCCTTTTGCACCTTCATGATGCTGCAGGCCACATTTCACCTCTACTGCATGCAGGGTAGATTGAAGCTGGTTTACACACCCTCCAAACATCACCTGCTTATGCCGCTCATCCTCCCACCCACCCTTCCCAAAATGGTGGAAGAACCCAGTGAACGCCTGCAGAAGAACCCACTTCCAGGCACCTCTACTGCCCAAGACCGTTGTCACAGATGCATCCTGGCTGGAATGGGGCATACACATGGACAAATTGATGATACAAGTGTGTGTTCGCAAGGGAGAGGAGAATGCACATCAATCTTTTAGAACTCAGAGCTGTCCAGAATGCCTGCAAGTCCTTTCTCCACCGAACAGAGGGGCAATCAGTGCAGATCAGGACAAACAACACATCTACCATGTTCTCTATCAACAATTAAGGTGGTGCCAGGTCTTCCCCACTCTGCCAATATGCTGTCAGGCTCCGGAATGATGCATCAAACATCGAGTTTGCCTAGCAGTAAGTACACTTACCTGGGTGGCAGGTACAAACTCAGCAGGCATTTCCTTCCAAATCATGAGTGGAAAATCAAAGACAAGATTCTGGCAGACATCTTCATGGACTGGGGTAATCCCAGGATGGATCTCTTCACCACTCAACACAACTACAATTGTCCAAAATTCTGCTCAAGGGGAGGGATGAGTCTGGGCTCTGTGGCAAATGTGTTCCTGATACCATGGTCAGGAAACGTGCTGTGTGCTTACCCCTCCTCCCAACCCCGCTGATTCTCATTGTGCTTCACAATCTCAACAGGACTCAGCCAACCTAAGCTGCAGAGTGACCCAGACAGTTATGGTTCACAGATCTTCTGAACCTGTCAATATTCCAACCCAAAACCTTACCTCTGCTCCCAGACCTACTGTTTGAGAAACAGACAGATCCTACACCCAAACCTGGTGTCACTGCATCGCAAAGTCTGGTGATGGGATGGATGTCGTCGATGGAGCAGGCGTCCTTCTCCCCAGTTCAAGAAGTTTGAATTATAGAAATTTAGGGCTGGAAGAGACCTTGGGAGGTCATGAAGTCCAGCCCATTGTGCCGCGGCAGGACCAAGTATACAAAGACCATTCCTGATGGGTGTTTGTCCAACGTGTTCTTAAAAACCTCTAATGACGGGGTTTCCACAGCCTCCCTTCAAAGCCTAGCCCAGGGCTTAGCTATACTTATAGTTAGAAAGATTTTCCTAATGTCTGACCTAAATCTCCCTTGCTGTAGATTAAGCCCATTACTTCTTGACATGGAGAACAATTGATCACAGTCCTCTTTAGAACGGCCCTTAACAGATTCAAAAACAGTTACAGGTCCCCCTCAGTCTCCTTTTCTCAAGACTAAACATGCCCAGTCTTTTTTTAACCTTTCCTCACACATCAGGTTTTCTAGATCTCTTATAATTTTTGTTGCTCTCCTATGGACTCTCTCCAGTTTATCCATTTCTTACCAAAAATGCAGTGCCCAGAATTGGACACGGTACTCCAGCTGAGGCCTCACCAGTGCCAAGCAGAGCAGAACAGTTACCTCCCATGTGTAATATATTAAATACCTGTAAATACACGTATAGGAATTAGGTCCACATAAGAACTAGGCAACTATGGTTTTAAATTGAATTTTGAGCTTAGCATGGGTGAAAGTCTCAAAGCCTATGACCAAAAAGAATGAGATCATGAGAAAGAAGAGTTTTTTGAGTTTAACTTGTAGTGACGCTTTGAAATAAAAGCATTGTCCTACTTAAGGGTTGTGTTGTAGTAATAAGAATAAAGAAAGCGTGGTTAATTGGGTACCAGGTGTAGTTAATAATTAGTTATATAAGTTTGTTTAGAAATAAATGCTTAGTCCAGTAGCTAGGGGAAAATAGAGCAAAGTGAGATAAGAAAACCATGACTAGAGCAGGGTTCAGCCCTAAACTGCTTCATCTGGCTTTAGCGAAGTTCTAATAATTAGCAACGACATCACTTGTTCGTTATAATGTATAAAAAGCAAGGTTTTCTACAGGCGTCTTTGTCAGAGCTTTTCCCTACTATCTGGAGTCATGCCATGATGGGAAGGTCTCTACCGGGCCTGATCCTGTTATAAGTATTGCCCCAAATTCTTACAACGGTATTGTTGCTAGGATATGGAGTATAGAGTGTATATGCTTTTATTTGTATTTTGGAGTAACCAACACCAAAGTGGCCTTTGGACTAATAAATGACTGCTTATGTGGAAATTGAGTGAGGGTAAACCTTAGGAAAATTATTTCCTTCAACACCCCATATTAGCCTTTTTTGCAACTGCATCACATTGTTGACTCATGGACTTCAAAAGTTTTGCCACCGACACATTGCTGACCCCTGGTTATGCTTGACAAAGTCATGCTGGCTATTCCTTAAAATCTTATATTTTATTGTGCTCTAGGTTCTTACAAATGTATTGTTTAATAATTTGTTCCAGTATTTTCCCAGGTATTGAAGTTAGGCTGACTGGTCTATAATTCCGCAGGTCCTCTTTGTTCTCCTTTTTAAAGATAGGGATTTATGTTTGTCCTCCAGTCCTCTGAGACCTCACCCATCCTCCATGAGTTCTCGAAGATAATTGCTAAAGGATCCAGGATTGCTTCAACTAGTTCCTTAAGTATCCTAGGATGAATTTCATCAAGCCCTGGCACCTTGAATACATCTAATGTATCTAAATATTCTTTAACACGTTCTTTCCCTATTTTGTCCTGTGTTCCTTCCCCTTGTTAATGTTAATTGTGTTGAGCATCTGGTCACCATTAACCTTTCTAAGGGAAGATTGAAGCAAAATAGGCATTAAATGCCTCAGCCTCCTTGTTGTCATCCAGTATTAGTTCTCCTTCCCCGCTAATTAGAGGACCTACATTTTCCTTTATCTTTCTCTTGCTCCTAATGTATTTAAAGAACCTCTTCTGATTGCCTTTTATGTCCCTTGCTAGGTGTAACTTCTTTTGTGCCTTAGCCATTCCAGTTTTGTCACTACATGCTTGTGCTATGATTTTGTATTCCTTAGCAATTAGTCCACATTTCCACTTTTTGTAGGATTCCTTTTTGATTTTATATCATTACAGAGCTCATGATGGAGCCATATGGCCTCTTACTATATTGCAATGCTGCTTGCAGTGACTAAAGGGTGTAAGTACCAGTCTCAGGACCGACTGCTAGGAACCAGGCACAAACTCCACGTTGGCTGTGAGTTCTATACTTAGATTTCACCAACCAATTATGAAGTGTAAACTCCTCAGGTGCTGTAAGAGCCGGAACATGATGCAGACAGTCCCCTTGGGAAGTCACCCAGGTGAGCATACCTTTGTGACAGATGGTTCCTTACACCAAGAATCACAGCTACATTCAGGTTACTCCCAGTCCCAAAGGACCAGTCGCTTACCCCAGGTCAGTTGCCCCTTAGATATCACACCAAACACAATGCTTGTAGTCAATCCTGTAATAAACTATATGAAGATTTATTAAATAGGAAAAGAAACCAGAGAGTTATTTACAAAGTTAAAGCAGATAAACATATATTCACAAATGAGCTACTATCTTAAGTTTAAAAAAGTAATAGAAGCCTCTACAATAAGCAAGCTCTAGATGTCCATTAGGGCTAACACAGGCTAAGCAGCTGGGGATCTCTTGCTTATGCCTAGAAAACCTTGCCCTCCTAGTCCAAGCAGCATAGAGATAACCATTTACTTTTTGCTAGGGATCATTATCCCCGTCCTGACACGTGCTCTGAGCTGCAAACTCAGATGATGGGAGGAATCCACTTGCATGACTCATTGTCATAGGGGGAGAGCAAAACAACAAAATCTTTTGTCCTCTTTAATGTCCCACAGTAGACCGTCTGGTGTCAATGGACCTTTCCTGTTGGGAAGGACGAAACACGTTCTGTTGATGATCAGCACTTCACAATAATTAATGTGTCTTTCCTGTCTGGTGAGTTACACAGTCACAGAGCCACTCAATACAATACAGCCACTCAAATATTACCTTACACTATGGGATACAAATGTTATGAGTGTGATTAATGCCGGCAGCAACTCACAAGCATTCCATAAAGTCTAAACACTAAATACATTCTTATAATTTAAATACCTATTTTAACAATACTATCACACAAGTGAGCTAGACTGATCCCAGCTATATATTTGTCAGTGTTTAATTGAGACATGGGGACTTTGGCACCTGCTCTGCCAGCGTCACAATCCTTCCTTCGCATCACAGTAGGTTGCAGTTGTGCTTTTAACATCGAGAAACCGACAGCGTTCCTGAACTCCTTTATTCCTTAGATTTTCTTCCCAAGGGACCTTAGGTACCACCAGTTCTCTGAGTTGGTTAACGTTTTTGAAGCTTTATTAAGCAGTAGAAAAGAATCAACAAGACAAACCTACCTGGCAAATTGGAGGGTTTTTTTCCCATTGGTGCCACCAAAAATAAGTGATCCCACATCGCTCTTCGATTTTGCAGATTCTTGACTACTTGAATGAAAAGAAAGAACATGACCCTCAGCTCTGTCAAAGTGCACTTGGCGGCAACTTCAGCTTACCACCTGGCAGTGGCGGACCATGTGATCTTCTTAGCCAATGGCAGTTCAGTTCTTGAAGGGCCTAATTAAAGTGTTCCTTCCTATCAAGGAACCTGTCCCTCATGGGATTTAAACCTAGTACTTTCAGCCCAAATCTATGCCATCCTCTTCCCTGTTACATCTCGTCAAGTATCAGAGGGGTAGCCGTGTTAGTCTGAATCTGTAAAAAGCAACAGAGGGTCCTGTGGCACCTTTGAGACTAACAGAAGTACTGGGAGCATAAGCTTTCGTGGGTAAGAACCTCAAGACTTGCATCTGAGAAGTGAGGTTCTTACCCACGAAAGCTTATGCTCCCAATACTTCTGTTAGGCTCAAAGGTGCCACAGGACCCGCTGTTGCTTTTTACAGATTCAGACTAACACGGCTACCCCTCTGATACT